>NC_142243.1:74049206-74200721 GCF_052056855.1 Sturnus vulgaris | reverse complement strand
TGCCAATCTGTAAACAGACTGGTAGGCATGATTTGAACAGAAAAGTTGTACTGAAGAAGAAACGATCTTTGTCAGTACATATTTCAATGTCTCCTCTTCTTTGACTAAAGAAAAGCAAAGCTTTCAGACTTTCTTTTTTATCCAAGTGGCATTAGCCCCCTTCTAATGAAGGGGACCTCTGTGTGCTGGATGCATGGCCCTGGCTGTAGCATGTCACCACCTCACCTGCTCAGCTCACACCCCAGTTCCTGTCCCAGTGAGACCGGCTGGCCGACTGTGATGGCAACATGGCTAATGTTTGCCATCATGATGGCATCAGCCAAGCCAGGCAAGGTCAGTTCCCACATTTTGCAAGGCAGAAGAGATTGCCAGACTACAGTCAGTGCCAGATGACCAATTCAGAGGTACTACACTTGATAAATACAAGTACAGGCGTTTTAAGATAGTGTAGCATGAAGAAAAGGACCCTCGGTAATTCATTTAAAAAAAAACCCAACAAACTTCTCTATTTAACTTGAAAACCCCTAAAATAGAAGCAGAGATTCTTAGACAAGGCTTACGTTTAAAAATAATTGCACGTGTAAAACTGTGGGGTATAAGTGTGGTTTGTTGGTTGTTTCAGATTCACAGCTTTCCTTTAGCACACACTTTTGCTCTCAAGAGTTGTAGACCCTGCAAACATTGAAACAGTTACAAAGGGAATACTCGGTATAGGACACTCTGCTTGGTATCTTTCCTGCAGTTTATATGAGCTTGCCAGGTAGCAAAAAACAGCGTTTCTCCATTCACTAGAGCCTTTTGGAGAGGTGCCGTGTGACAGGGAGGCTGTCGGAGGCAGAAGTGTTTGCATGGGATGGAGACTGCAACTACCGTAACCGTCCCTGTGGCAAGAACACCCACAGAAACAGGTAATTTGCCCCTCCCACACCAACTAACAGCCAGAAGCAAAAAATGTTAAAGTTACTTACATCATCGTTTGCCTGTATCATTACTAAGGAGGAACTGAAAGCTGTTTTATGAGGAGCAGACAGACAAAACTAGCTTGAGCTTGAGACATAAAAAACCCAAACCACTAAGATACCTGAAGGCATCCCAATTAAGTGATATTACCATCCCGATCAAGATGCAGTCATTGTTAGTAAGCACCCCTGATTTTTAACAGAGATATTCCAATTAAGTAGATTTTCTGATTAGGCGCACTTAAATTAACTGAAGAGAACAGTGTGGAGAAAATCTGGATGGCTTTTTATGAGGGCCAGCTTCGGAGGGGAGCTTTGTCACTTGCAACAGAGAATAACTGGAGTTCAGGCCATGTAGCCCAAAATCATGGCAATGCCCCTTTACCCTGTGCTGAGCAACCATCTAACCTTGAAAACATCCAGCCTAGGTCGGAGCCTCCATCTCTACCTGCGTGCTCCCCGAGCACGGGTAGCTCTGCTGCTGGGCATGCCTGCAACCGCCTGAGTCAGAGCATCTTGGCACCTGTTTGCAGCCTAAATCCCAGTGGGATCCAAAAAGTAGGCAGAGTGGCGTCTAAGTACCCGCAGGGTCTGATTCAATAGATAATGTCTTGGGCTTTGGGACAAATTTGAAGGGAAGGTTGTTATCAGCTCTGCACCACATATCTCTCTATTTTACAGGTCTCAACTCTGGCCAGATCCTCGTGGTTTTTGGATGGAGTGACTTGAAGTGACATATTTTGGCAGGAGTCACATAGCTTTTTATACTATTGCCTCTCTTCTTGTTATTCAGGCCTTGAGCTAGAAGGTCTAAAGCACAGGTTCTGGGAAAAAAGAAATGCAGACAGCAAGACTTTTAAACACTGGCCCTTCAGAAAGCTCTGAGCTGAACCTGCCAAGTGTGCTGAGTGAAGGAGAGAATGCTATGAGTCTTACATCTAGATATGTTGTGCTTAATGTTCACCATGGGCACATCTACAACTGGAACAACAGTTCTGGATAGGAGTGAGCTCTGAAAAAGAGGGTTGCAGTGGTAGGGATGGCTAGCCTGGGCCATGGGAATGGTTTAATGTCTCTCTCATGCATCTGTTTCTCTCCAGAGGCTGGGCATGTCTTGCATCTACACAAGAAGGGAAGGAATGTGAGCCCTCCACCACACCTCTAGCTTTCAACATTTGCTGAGCCTGTTTGTCTATTTTGGTTTTGTTTTTTGTTTTTTTGTTTTGATTTGTTTTGTTTTGTTTTCACCTATGACTTTTGAGATTGTAATCTCAGCAGAGTAGGGACTGCCTTGTGTTCTACATTTGTACACTGACTGTGCCAGGGATCATGAGCTGATGTGCCAATAATGAATCAGCATAATTTTCATGGGGGATACTCTTCAAGGATTCATCTGGAACTGATTGGACTGGGGATAAAATAGACCATTTCCTTTGGAAGAAAATGACTCGTGATAACCGCTCTTTTAAAATGATTGCTTTCTGCAGAGGTGAACACAGGTGTTGCACTCAGTAGTGTTCATCATGGATTTGCATAGACTGAATAGTACATCATGTCCCTCTTTCTCCTAAATTTAGGGGAATGGCAGCATCCATCTAAATGTCTTTGAAGAAAATGATGACATGGAGTTTCCTTGCTGACCTGCAGCGAAGGCGTGCTCTTGATGTGTGCCTGTTTTTCAATTTGCTTACCCGTAGAAATTCCAAAGGTAGCAGCTTCGTGTAGTTACTTTGTCTCAGAGGTCTCTTGCCTGTGTGTCATCCTGACCTTGCACGCCTGTGTGGCATTGCAGTAAATCAGTCCAGAAATTCATATTCGAATTAGTGTTTGAAATTCATGTTCAAAATTATTTTATTTTATTTTTTCATATTATTTCCCTTTCAAACGAGGCCAGATCCTCAAGCCATTAAACTGAATTGCATCAGTTGTGGCTCTGGCTTGGAGAAATTAAAGGTGAGCACCTGTACCAGCTCAGCACCACCACGCTGAATATAGTCACAGAAGTTCAGCCACTGAAGAGTGAGCAAAACTAGAGCTTGGATGATGCTGCTGGATTTCATATGCGCGCATTATGTGCCAGGAAGGACTATGGGGTGGTGTTAGGGAAAATTGCTGGTTTAGGCAGTTCCAGTGCTGAGATTGGTTTCTTACTCTGAAAGCTGTCCCTCAAAAGTGCAACAGTGGCATCGGCTTTTTTTGTACAGACTTAAATATGCTCATTAACTCTTCAAAATAATGTTATCTCTTCCAGCGCATTTCCCATTGAAGTGAATGGAAATGTTCCCATTGACTTTAAAGCACAATTTCCTCCACCTACTCCTTCTTAAAAGACTTAATCAAGCATGTTTAGTGGAAAACTATGAGAGTTGTCTAATGACTGGCTCGCTTTGCCTAGGGAAAAACGTAACTATAAACTGAAACATGATGCTGAAAACTAAGTTTAGTAGAAAGTGTTTAGTCTAGTGCTGGATGAATGATGGAAGCTTGTATTTGTGAATAATTTATTTGACAATTGGTGCGGGAAAAAAAATGACCGAATAAATTCTTTGCTCGTTTTTTCTTGCCTGTCTACCAAACTGGCTGCACAATGCGCAAACAAATTGCTAATATTTATTCAGGAGCAAAGAGGTCAGCTTTTGTAAAAAATGTTTTTAGCAGTGGCTTGGACAAGCACCAGATTAGCTTAATTTTCTTGTGTCCTCCTCGTAGTAAACAAAGGAAGTGCTATTAGTTACTGAATTCACTGTGAATTTTGCATCTTGCCAGTAACGTTTACACTTTACAGCAAATCCTCTGTTGTAAAGACTCTGCCAATAATGGAGCTTGGCTTTCATGGCTGCAGAAAACCTCCTGAGACTTTAGAAACCTCTAAAGTGAGTTTTTCCTTCTAGCCTGTACAGAGGGTGCTGCCCACCTTCAGCCCCTTCTGAATGGAGCTTCCTCCGAGCCAGGTGTGGTGTTGCAGGGCTGACAGAGCAGGAGCTGCGCTGCTGAAGAGAAGGCATGCTTTGTGATCAGGAAGGCTGCCATCTTCACATAGGCTGATGTAAATAGTTGCTGATTGTCAGACAGAAGGTGCTTATTAATTATTTTTCCTCTTAGTGAGAAAGGAAATACACACAGACGTCGGAGTCTCTGAAGAGCTCCCTTTATTAGCTTGACCTGACAGCACTAGCGAGGTGTTTTGCTTGGGGACAAAATCCACGTTTTGCCTTGCAATTTACTAAGCTTGTCTGCATTGCCTCCCACGCTTCCTCCTACAACCTTTCCCTTCCCCTGTGACACACCCAGGCTTCTTTTTTGCTAGTCCTTCATCCTCTGCTACCTTCCTGCCTTCTCCCAAGCTTCTCTGTGAGCTTAAAAGTGTTCTCAAGTGAATATATATTTTAATACTTTTTTCCCTTCCTCACCTCTTTTAAAAGACATAGAAATATACTTTCTGTGCGAAGCACTGAAGGTACAATCTCAAATCCCTAATCCCAAATCTAGTGCTGTTGCTGTCAGTAGGTTTCAGATTAAAACATGGGCTTTCCACGGGACTGAAACATGACTGCTTTCCCAGAGCACCTTCAAGCCCTATGGGAGTTGGGGGAAGCTGCAG
This sequence comes from Sturnus vulgaris, assembly GCF_052056855.1. Classification (NCBI taxonomy): domain Eukaryota; kingdom Metazoa; phylum Chordata; class Aves; order Passeriformes; family Sturnidae; genus Sturnus; species Sturnus vulgaris. Next base: position 74,196,161 of record NC_142243.1, on the reverse strand, counting down.
GCTTTTGAACTACTCTTTAACTGAGTCATATCAGCTTGATGCCTGCCCATACCATCAGCAGTTACTTATTTTTATCCTCTTTGAGGGTAAGTTTTCAGCTGCTTGCTTTACTTTGATATTTTCTCTTCCAGTGGGAAGAGCCACCCTTTTTGTGGCTTTGCATCTTCAGAACTGTGTATGTGCAGAAGGGGAAGGTAAAGTTGTTCCCCAGTCTTTCAGAGTTTCCATCCCTTCCCTAAAGCTGCCTGACAGTGTGAAGGAGTTGGGTCATAGCATCATTTTGTCTTGGGCCATGAGATCTACTTGCCTTCTCATGCAGTGTGGCTCAGATCTGGTCAGGGCTGTTGCAGAACAGGGAAGGGATGGTATGAGACATGTAAACAGCAGTTCATAGGATTTCTTCTCGATCTTAGCTCAGATGAACTCCCAGTGCACCTAGAGAAGCACTGCCTGATTAAATGCTACAGCCTTTGGCTGTATGTGCTGTGTCACAAAGACCAGGAGTGCATAGAAATACACTTAACATCATGCCATGGACTGAAGAGGTCACTCATGGCTTTTTCCTCAGACGTGACCCAAATTCAGACTCAGCTTATTTGTATTTGGCTACAGAGAGCCAGGTAGGTGTCAGGCCAGCTCCTGACATAATTTGGAACAGTAGCAAGGTAGTAATGAACTATGTGCTGGTCTCACAACCTCATCCTCCCACCAGCTTCTGACAATAAAGAACAGAGTAAAGCCAGGGGCTTTTAGCCTGGCTGCTCCCCCTGGGTATTTGAGTGAGTCAGTGCCAGGAAGAAAGTGCAGGAGAGGAGTGCACTGTGTGGGAAAACCATGGTCAGGCTCAAGCCTTTTTTGCTGGGCTGGAAGGTCAGAAGGTGTCAACAGAAAGAAGAGACTAAACTCCTATCTGCCCTGTACTCTTTCAGGGACAGCTCTTCCCTAAGGCCCCGAGTGTGAACTAAATGCATCAGAACCATGGACTTCAGGATTTGGTGCTTGCAGGGCTGCTCTAAAGTTGTTTGTCTGAGGTGAGCGTGTTTCCTTCTGCATGCTGCATGTAGGACCAAGACCTGCTGTGCTGCAGAGAGTCACCTCTGCTCCTCCTGGAGCCAGAGGCAGCTCAGGGTAATCAGCACATACAGAAATAAGCTCTGACAGTGGAAGCCTGGTAAGAGCACAGTTTAATTTCACTGTGGTATGCAGCACTCCAAGAAAACTCCCAGACTCAGTTCTTTTCCTTCAAGCACAATCCCTTATCAAGGTCCTTGGCAGCAATTCACATTCAGAAAGGAGCAGCTGTCATGGTATTCCCACATACAAACACAAAAAAACAACCCCTCCCTGCTTTCAGTGCAGCAATGTTACGTAGTACGAATAATTACAATATTTAACACTTGTATCTGCGCTTTTAATCTTCAAAGCACTTAACGAGCACTAGGTACAGGTAATTGTAGCTGCAGAGTGATGTGGCCGTCTGCAAGAAAAAGAGAATTGTGTGCATGGGTGCTCCAGCGGTCCTGTGCAGGGTGGGCACTGAGCAAATAGGGCTGCAAAGGCCCAATGACATGAAATCCCTTGGCTGTCAGGGTTGATTTTTTCCTATGACTGATCGCTGTCCCCCTGCCAGAGGTCACTGACTTATCAGGTCTGTTGGTGGAATCACTCACCTTATGGTTTCACAACCCATTTCAGTCCCAATGAACTCGGTTAGGAAAGACCTAAGTGGTAAACCATGTTAGCTGACCTGGCGTTTTCTCGCTGGAATGGATGAGGGAGTGCTTGGATGAACAGCTCTGCCATCAAATCTGGGAAATTGGTAACTCCTGGCAGATGAACAGAAAAGAAGGTGACTGTGGAGAGGCTTGCAGGAGGCCTGTAGGAGGCTGGCAGTGGTGGCAGCTGGCACAGGAGGTGTATATCTGACCAAGAGAGACAAGCTCATGCTGGTTCATCCCCATTTTGGTTTGTCGCTCAGTCAATTTGATATGAAAAAATGTCACTGTAAAAGGTATTCTTTATTTCCTTAGTCTTCTTGCTATATCCATGTAGCTCTTGGCTTACAGTGGAAACAAGAAAGGGTACTGGAGAAATTAGTGCTGCTTTTAATATTTTTGCTTTCGTGGGTTTTTTGGGGGTTTTGTTTTTTTGGTTTTTTGGGGTTTTTTTTTGTTTTTTTTTGGTTTTTTTGTTTGTTTGTTTGTTTTGTTTTGTTTTGTTTTGTTTTTGTGAAGCAGAGGGACAGACGACAGCTCTTCAGTTTTTTGTGAGCAGAAAGGTCACAAGACAGTTGTCCAGTCCTGTCATTTCTATGGCCATTCGCCCATGCATTATTGCCTCAGCCTGCAACATTGGCCATTTGATCTTGCAATGGTGCCCCTCTGTTCTCTCTTGTTTTGCTTTCTTACTAAGATTACTCATCCACAAGTACTTGGGTAATACCTCTGCTGTTGCTTAGAGTAGACAAATGAGATTAGTGGATGTGAAATGCATCCTCAGAGCATGCAGCTCTACAGGGTACCAGATGCCAGCACCTGGGAGGGCAGAGCACAGCCTTACACAGGACATCCTGACCATCCAGTTCTACTCCCTGCCTTCACAGGCAAGAAGGCTTTGTATTTATTAATGTGAGGTGATCACTCTGGCAAAACAAGGTGGTGTGGATCTGGTCCATTCCAACTCCAGTGACCCTGTAAGTCTGTGTACTGACTGCACTGTTTAGATAATTTGGGGCCCACGTACCTTGTAATTTGATTTTAAACAAAGCAAATACAAACCTAACTGCTGGAGCCTTTGTTTTTACTGGAAATCACACTCTTATCTGTGCACTATGAATGTCTGTCCTTCCTGCTGCTTAAGAGGAAAATGAAGGTGATATATAGTAAGGTAATAACAATACATTAACAGGAATCAGTTCATTCAAAGGGGTTAGCTCAGGGTTTGCTTTTATTTTAACTGTTCATACACATTATTGTTTTCCCCTTGAGGACTGTTTTGGGGAAAAAGATTGTGAAACCCTGAGCTAGTTCTCTCTTGTGCTGCAGCTTCATTAATATGTGCATAACTCCAGAAAATGAAGTCTCTACTTCATGAAAATATTCCCGATAAGAATTTTCTCTCTGCCCCTTTGGTTAGTGAGGTTTTAGTAACATGATTCTTCCAGTTTTTATTATTATAAATTGGATAACATTTTTTTCCGAATAACTCCACTCCTGAAATGGATTGATGGATTGATGAGAAGAGACTCTTTCCATCCTGTTAAAAAAAGAGAGTTTCTAGACCTTATTTTTTGAGAGGAAAGTACCCTATGAATGTGAGCATATCTTAGAAGCAAAAAAAAAAAAAAAAAAAAAAAAAAAAAGCTCTGGGAAGAAACACATGAACAAACCAACCTCTGTAGTTTAACCTTGTGACTCTTAAGTTCCTCCTTCTTTCTGAAGCCTCAACTATTGCAATTGGCAGTGCTATGGAAGGGGTAGCTCTTCCAGACAGCTGCTTCCAGGCAGGCAATGCCCTGGGAGAAGGAACAGACCTAAGCTCTCAGCTTGGTAACTCAGTCTCCTGCCTGTACAGTTTTGTGGCAGGACTGCCTACAAGATGAGGAAAAAAAAAAACAACAACCTACCCTGAAATCATCTCCCTTGCTCACACCATTCCAATTAAGTGCAATCAATTGCTCAATCAATCTTTTGCTCTTAATAAAGTCGGTTATCTTTTCCCTTCTAATTCCCCTCCAGGTTTTTTAACAATTGTTCAGACAGACACAACAAGCAGCTTTTGTAAAGGAAGAGTGTAGGCGTTTCCTTTGGCTGTTTTCACTTTCTGCCTATGATGATGTTATGCTCCGCACCCTCCCCAAATCCTAATCATACACAATGAGTGTGCTGGGAGCCCATATATTTTTTTTCCAGCTGGCATGGATTGAGTACCCTAATTTGATAGCAAAATTATGCCAAAATATTTGGGGGGGGGGGGTGGAGCAGGGAGGGAGAATAGACATTTTGTCATCTTTGTGTTGCTGATGAGTCATACCATTAAAACTAAGGAAAGGTTTAAAAAAGGGAAGTGCTCTCCAACCTTATCTACTCCAACATTAATTTGGGTAGAAGGTAGGAGTGGAGGAAGTCTAAGCAAATCTGTTCCTTGTGCGAGCTGCCTTTAGATGGTCACCGTTGCTTGCAGGCTGAAAGAAGATGCATTCAGTTCCTGCCCACCATTGAGTGACTGTGGCAGAGAAGGAGAGGCCCCATATGTGCTCGTCTTGATTTTGTGTGCGTGCAAAAGCCATGCATGCTGATGTGCATATGTAAAAAAAGCCAGCACTTCCATTGCACTGCTCCAACTCCCCTGCATTCCCTGTGGGAGGGAAACTACGGTGTACCTACACAAAGAACATTCACACCTCAGTGCACCTGTACCTGATAGGTTTAACTCTCCTGTCTTAAAAAAAAATACAAACTGCCTTTGACTGACATAATCATGCAAGGATTATCTGTGGGTCAGGTTGTGTCTGGAAGCAGAACTGGTTGGTCCCTTTCAGAGTGGATGAGAAGATTAGATGGAGCAGATACCAAGCAACTTAAGAAAAAGGGGGAAAAAAAAGATGTAGTCAGAAGAGTTAGGAATGACCTGAATGGGAAGAAGAGGTAAGAGGGTGTGGTACTGTGGCAAGTGCCAGCAGCACAGTCCTTACTTAAACTTTATTTAGACTTGCCTGTGTGTTGACTTTAGCATAGGGATGGTCGAGTCAGGCCTATACATTTAACGGGAAACAGAGGGACAATGTCAAGGAAGCAGTGTCACCTCACTGTGAGATTAAAACAAACCAAGTTAGTGGGAAGCCTTGTGTCCTAGGGGAGCTGATGGCAATTACATCACACGAGGGCACATTTGCACTGCAGCAGCTCCTGCTCCTTGTCCGTAAACTCGAGTGGACCTCGCTCTCGTGTGTGATGCTGTGGGCCCTGGCTGCTTGTGTGCAGGGCTGCCTCTCCAGCAGGTTTTGCAGGCTGTAGCAACCCTCTGCTTCTGTGTCTCCACTGCCATCAGTCCCCCAGTAAGGGGATATGAAGCTAGCTCAGCAGGGCCCATCCTACATGCAATTTCTGCAGCGCAGACATGCCCTGGGACATTAAAACGTAGGTAAAACTCAGATGAATATGCTACAGGTGCTAACTGGATAATGAGAGGGAAGTTCTATTCTGCCTGATGGGCCATTTTAAACTCTGTTTTTGAGGCTAACCCTGCTGGAAGGTGAGGAGGTGAGGAATATTTGCTCATTTTATTATCATTGGTCACAGTCTCCAGCTGTCTCAGTTGCAGGCAAAAGCCTCTAGTGTAGCTCAGAGGAAGTCTGCTCCAAATGATCCCAAATGACAGTGTCTCCAAGGCACTAATATGGCAGTGGAGACCAGCTGGATATGGAGGTTTCTCACGAGTGCCCCTTTGCTTGGCTTTAGGGATGGAGGAGCTGTGCAGGAGCTGCAGTGCTGGTGGCAGGCCAGGAGACAAACTCCTTGCACTGGGGTGATCCTCCCTTGGCTGGGTCTTCCAGCCTCAGGGCTGTTTGCATTGTGAGGATGGCACAAAGCAGCCTTACTTCAGGGAAGGATTGGGGCCTGGGCCTTATCTCACTTTGATTATATTAAATAATCTATCTGTCTGCCATGTTATTTACATAACTCTTATTTAAATACTTTTACATCAGACACACTGAATCATGAGACTGAAAGTCTAGACGATGCTTGCTAGGCTCAGCCTGCCTTTAACCCTCCTGTGTTGGCATCTTTCTTCTGTTTCCCTTCAGGATTATCCTGCTCTGCCTTTGGCCTATGAGGGACATGTGAAGTGCCTGGTGGTCCCAGGATTCCAGAGTGAGCAAAATGAAATTGCTGAGGTGAGAGAGTGAGAGCACAGAAGGCAGATAGAGAGGAGGGGGAGAAGGCAGCAGAGAGGAGGGAGATGCAGTGAGTTGTTTGTCTGGTTTTACTAGGTCAACTTTGAGGGAGACTGCAGGGCACATGGCTTTGAGCAGATGAACATAGGGCAGGACTTTACCCCTGGAACCTGCCTTCTGGCATGCACTGCCCTGGCCAGCTGCTATAAGAGATAATTCATTTTGGGGAGAGCAGAAGAAGGAGATATAGCGCTACCTCATGCTAAGCGGGCTTATAGGCAGAGACTAGAAGCTGGGAATTGGGAGAGGGCAAATGGGATAGAAAATATATTTGTTATTTTAGGGAAAAGCCAAGGAAGCCCATTCATTTCCCCAGGTTCTGCCCTAAAAAAGCTAATTACTAATAATTCATAAATGTCCTGTGTTATGGCACGCTTGATAATTTCATCTGTCTGTCTTTCTGAAGGCACACTCCAGCTTTTATGCCTCACTGTCACAAGCCTTGCTGTTATGATTTCATTATATATTGATTTTGATATATGTTTCCTGAGATACTTGGGTGCACTGGAACCGAATCTCTGCTTTGGAAAAAAGGAGGACCGAGGCTTCTGGTTCCTCATCTTTCTCTTCCTTGAGAACAAGATTTTCTCAAAGGCTCTGGCTCTGGCTGCTGCTTCCAGAGGCCTTGAGGACATCAAGGCTGAGATGGAGCAGCACTTCCACCTAGTGGTCTGCACAAATTAAGGCAATTTCTCCAACCTCGGGGGTTCTTACTCCACACAAAATCTTGAAGTTAATCTCTGAAACTGTGAATCTTGCTCTAATACGAAGCAGCGGGTTGATTACATTCCAGAAAGAGCAACACAGTAATCCGGGTTTTGTTTGTGTGTGAAAGTAATTTTTTTTTACTTAATTCCGTGGTAATTGATGTGATTTGTTAGATGACAAGTTCAAGTATAGTGTGACTGCAAGGCAAAGCACGGAAAATCATGTGTTCCTAAACCAGAGAGCAATGCAGTGCATACTGTGCTGTGAGTACAAAGTGCTTGGCACCCACCTATGCATCCCACAACACTTTACACATCTGTATTCATCCTTAATTTACAGCTGGAAAAAAAAGATACGAAGGACTATGGCAGATGCTTCAACAAATAATATCTCTTTCGTATCGTTGTTTTTAGGTGCTGCATGGGGATGCTGTTCTCGAGGGAAGCTGAGCAGTGCACTGAAGTCAGTAAGGATTTAGAGCACATATGGATGCAGCATGGCAGAATCCTGGCCTGTGGGATAGTGTTCCAGTGCAGATAAAAAACCACCAGAGCAACTACCACAGCAGCATATGATATAATATCAGGGGAACCTTAGACCCTCTGGAAACTAGACCTAGTGTCTTAAGCCAAGCTCTCAGGGAGCTGAGACCTGCTCATCTCATGAACAGATACTTCTGAACAAGTTAAAGGGGCCAAGCTGAGGATTGCTAGATGGGGTTATATCACACTGACAGGCCTGTCGGTAGCAAAAGCCCTATAAACTTCTAGGGGGAAGGCTCAGGTTTGCTGTCTCCTACTGCCATTGCCAAGCTGTGCTGCCTCCTTTCAGCAGCTGTTGTGAAAGAGGAACTTGCTGTTCCACAAGGACTGTTTCCCAACAAGGAGGCTGAAAGGGTGGAATTGTTTTTGTGAAGACTGGGGAATTACACTCACACAGGCACACACAAGCACACACACACATACCCACACCTCCTCTGATTCCTGTGAAGGTAAGTTGTGAGTTCAGAAGTGAGGTTCAGAGCAACTGAGGTGATTCTGCCATGAATGGCAGCATGTGATTGACATCTCTGGGGTGATTCAACATCCAGGCATGGTATGAGGTGTGTTGAAGTTATTTTAAGGTGCTGTGGCCTGCCTTAGGGTATTCTGAAATTCTGACACCCTGCCAAATACTTGACTCCCTGGGAGAGGGGGTGATCTTCTGATAGCCACACCCTCCCAATTAACTGCCCAAATGCAATTATATATTTTAAAGTCTTTATTGACAGCAAAAAAATGAACGATTTTTACTGGAGGAACACACAGGTCATTGTTCCTCTTCTGCTGTGTGACTCATCCAGATCAAGCTGTCTGAGTAGTGTATCTACTAATGCAGTTAACTTGGAAAACCTAACCCATAAGTGCTTCTTTTGTTTCCCAAAAAACAATCGCTGGATGCCTTTTGAAACTTTTCAGTTTTTTTTTTAAGCCTTGCCGTGTTTTGGACTGAGAAAAGCACAGGCACTTTCTTGGCAAATCTTCCATAACCTTTTCTGTTCCACCCTGAGACAGTACCTTCTTTTACTGGCCTTGCAACAGAAGTGCTTTACACCTCCGAAGAGAGGAAGCCTTAATGACATGCCTGTGAGCTCAGTGAGCCTGAAGGCTGGCAAAATGTCACGCTTTAACATTAGATCAGGTCCGAAATATATTCCTGAGGGCCAGACCCTGAGCATGACCTCTCTTGACCCGATCCATCAGCACTCAGCCACAATCTTCCTGGGACAGGGGCAAGATGCAAGCCAGCCTTGACTCCAGACCCCCCTGTCTCCCCAGAAACCCCCAACTTTTGTGCTCAGAGTCCTTGTGTCATAGAGGTGGCTGCACTGCCAGGACAGGGATGCAGATCCACTCCTGCTGCTCTTTTCTGCCCATCCATCTGTAGCACAAGGGAAAGGGATTGCAAGAGCACACGGCCTCCCCCTGCCCCCTCCCAGTGCAGCTGCCTGTGTCCTGCCCTTTGGCACTGCAGAATTGCCCCATGTGCGATGCAGCTGCAAGGCCTCTGCCCACAGAGGAAGCACGACGCTCATCCTGAAATGCAGGAACGCTTCTGAGTGCCTTGGATTTTGTTTCATTTTTATTTTGTTTTGTTTAAGGCCGCTGAGCGTTAGCTCCTAAGTTCTTTCAGATGAGGTTTTAATCAGAAATCGGCTATATGCAAATAAATATACTACCCAATTAGAAAGAAAAAGAACTTCAGACAATGCACTTATCTCAGTACTGCTTGGGTAGTTGAAGCAGCTGCAAGAAAGCTAATAGCAGGGTTGAAACCAGACTTGCCAGCAATTTCATTCTTGGCCAGACAGTCAATTTTTTCATACTTTTGTCTGGCTGTCTCTTGGTAGGGCTGCACAAGAAGACCAGCTTTACTTTCTTTCATTATTATATGTATATTTTTCAGCTGAATTCATCTATGACTGCCATAACTCAGTGGCACTCTGTTTCCAAGGAAGCTTGAGTGACTGAATAATGAAGATGAATTGTGATTCCAGAAAAAAAGGAAAATTTCTCTCTTCTGCGCAGCCCAATCCCAATAATCTGCTTTTGCCAACCGGTCCCTATGAAATAAAAAAGAGGCCTCATTGTACAGCCTCATTTTCCTCTGTGTGCAGTGAAAGGATTTTTTGTTGCAATCTGTCACTCTCATGTGCACTCTCTAAACAGCCTGTGCCCCCTTCTACTCCAGGCAGTACGGAGAGCAGTTATTTTCAATAGAACTCATTTAACATACCTATGTGTTGGTTTGTAGCAGAGCTCACACTCTCTGGACTTCGCTGCGGCTGGGATCCTCCTCTGGACAAAGGTGATGTGTCTTAGAGCGTCTTTGGCTTGGCAGGAAGGTTTATTAAAATACCACAAGTTCAGACAATGCTGGTTACGAGGAGCACACACTGCTGTACGTGGGAGGACTGGCGCGGAGTTTCCAGTAAAAATGAAGTGACTTAGAAAACTCCTCTTCACCCTGGCACATCCCAGGGAGCGTATTCTGTGTCTGTGTGTCTGGTGAAGCCTGCTTGCACTCGATGCACAATATGTGCGTGTACATGGCTCAGAGAAAATCTTGGGAATCGTTTAGCTCCTTGCTTGCGCACAGCACAGGTTTCAAAGTGTCCCAAAGCATATTCTTTTGTGTCCAATGTAAGCCTGTCTCAGACTTTAAGCATAGCAGGGGCTTTCAGTTGCTGTAAATCAATGAAGTCTTAGGGAATCTGGTGGGGCTCTGCCATTTTACACCAGCTGAAAGTTTGTCCCTTGCCTGTGCCCTGTGCTCAGCCCTGGACATGTAGGCAGCAGAGGCAGGAGGCAGCACATCATGTAATGACAGCCTGTGGAGCTGTAGCACAATGCTCGCAGTGAGCCACCGAGTTAGTGCAATGCAGTTTCATCATCTGTCCAGGCAAAATGAGGACACGATATTGCAAGACACTTTCAGGCTGTTGCCACAAGCTATTTTACATGTCTAAGAGTCTTCAGCTGTCACATGAGTGGAGGTCTCAGCCTTCTTTTTTGGAGGTGTAAAAAAAAGCTATTTCTGATTTCCTTTCTCTGGCTTCTCTGCATTTCACAGGACAAAGAAAGTTTCCTCTACCTTTTATATGTTTAGTTTTTCAGTGTTACATATGAGTTCCAGCTAGGCCAAGGAGCTTTTTGTGTTCTTGGTGGTAAGGTTCCAAACAGCTGAAGAGGGGCTTGAACAAGAGCTACCTCAGAAGGTGGAAGTCAGTGGTTTCAAAAGATTGAAGACACTTAGCACCAGTCAACCTTCTAGTCCTGTTCTTTCCAGTAATCCTATAGGACTTGATTTCATGGCTGAACCTCTTTGGCTTTTACTCTGTCTCTTGAATCTTTGAATTAATAGTTTGAATGAAAGTTCAAAGTATACATCAATTTTGAGTTAAAAAACAGCACAAAATAAAGGAGGAAAGCATTTTCAGGTTCATTTATTAAAACTGATAGGTTAATACTTTTTAAACTTCATGGCCAACTTGTAGGTCATTTTCCAGCTGGGTCAAGTCTACAGATACAGTATCTAGCAATAATTTAATGAAGCTATGCTCACTGGCACCTGCTGACCCTTCCTTTTTATTTTCTCCTTTTGACCCATAAAACCCTGGGTGGGTTGGGATCTCACAGTCTGATACATTAGATGTTTGTCTGTGCTCCAGGAACCCACCTTTTGATAATACCTCCCCTATCTCTTGAGACCTCTGCTAAGACAAAATATAGTTACCTTTGAGAGCTGCTCAGGAGTCAGAGTGACTAGTCTGTGGTTATAAAATATTTTCTGCTTTTGGTTGCATGTTGGGGCTCTAGCTGACTTTTTCCTTCATTAAAATGTCTATAGGACAGGACAGACACGTGAGTCAGAGAAATCAAGGTCTTCCTGTCCCTATCTGCTGTTGAAGCCAAAGACAACTCTGAGTGAGGCTGTGAGGCTGTGGGTACAAGTGCTATTTTCATTTGGAACTCAAGTTCCCCAGGCACTTTGAAAACCCCATTCTGTGCCTGAGTCAGCAATGCAGTGTTTGACCCATGGTTAGGTAACTACTCACTGATCCTGTTGCCAGCAGCAAGCAGACAAACCCAAACCTTGCAGTCTGGGCTGTGATTTCACTGATGTCATGTTAGTCTGAAATACAGATGAATGAATCTCTGTTTCAGATACCAAAATGTCTTCCACCTCCTAAAGGTGTACAATAATCTTCAGCAGGAAAGAAGGATATCAGTGACTAGGAACATTGTGGCATTTCTCTTTATTCATTGATGCCAGTTATATTGGAAATAATGATAAATAAAGGCAAGCAAATAGTGTCCTGGCAGCACAGCAGCTGCTTTCCTGAGCTTATAAGCTAGGAGAGTGATGGAGATATCCTGAACTGGAAATGGTGTAATAACAATAAGTGGCAAAGTGGTGAGTGTGTAGATAAACTGCAGGGGGAAACAAGTGGTAGAGCCCCAGCTGTAGCACAGGCACTTCAGTTCACACCTCAGCCAATTCCCTCTCTGAGTGGTGAACTCAACTCAAGGACGATATTCAGAAATAAATGCAGAAGAAGATAGATGTGTAAGGTGCTGCTTTGAGGTCTCAGGCTTGCTCACCTTCCCCTTTCCCCTCTCTTTGGGTCTCTTAGAAGAGGTTAGGTTCCTTACCCCCATTGTCCCTGCCTCTGTGTGCCTCCCCTTTCCCTGTCAGGCTCAGCAGATGCCAGGGCTGCTGTGAACAACCTGAGGACAGTCTTAGTTGGAAGCGGAAAGTGCCAGATCTTAGGTAGATTTTCCTCCTCCCCTCTCTGTCTTAAAGCCTTTTCTTCAGTCATTGCCACTGCCTGAGACACTGCTCCAAGTGTGGGAATGAGCAGGTCAGGACTGTGTTATTTGTGGTTCCAAGTGCTGTCAGTCCTGGGCAGGAACAGGGAGGAAGGGAAAGGACAAGCTGTGCTTTTCTGGGGCCTGCTCTTGTCCTTGCCACACCGTTCACAGCCTCAGCTCCTTTGGGAGCAGCTGCAGTGGTCTGGGGAGGCTCAGGTAAGGTCAGCAGCCTCTCTAAAAAGCCAGAAGATGCTCTAGAAAGTGGCAAAGGAGATGTGTGAGAGCAACAGAGTTCAGGCAGAGCTGCCTGCCCTGCACATCTTCTCCTTGCAACCTCCACCCACGTGTGGTGGGAAGGTGCAAGACATGGTGGTGGTGGTGGTGGTGGTGTCCCAGGAAAGCTGTCCTTCAACTAGGGACATATTACTGTGCTAATAACTGAGTAAAGAACTACATCTATGGGAGACGTTGCAATTTTCAACTGCAGATTGCTATCTATTTTCTGAATGTCCCTCTCAATCTCCTGGAAGATTTGCTGAAAGAGAAGCTTCTTGAACCATTTCAGTCAAATGAGCTGGTTTAGAAAAACCCTGTAATTTAAATCATTTGAGTTACTTAGGTGCAAAGTGCTAAGGAAACCTGAGGACTTTCTTGAACTAAAAGACCTGTGGCAGCGACATGTAGGCAAGGGGAGTGGAGATGGTGGCTTTTGTGGATGACACAGTTGGGGCTGGAAGGGGACATTTGGCCAGAATGGCTGTAAATTCAGACACAGCTTTGGATCTACTGCTCCACTTGTGATACTAGTCTTATGCAGATAGACAACTCTGCTTTCGAGAGAATCACTCATGAATTACAACAAAGTGAGGTCTTTCTATCTGCCATATATTTTGTTCCATGTGTAACTCTGCAGGCCTGAGAGGAAAGCTTTTTGTCCTTAGCATATATATATATATCCAAAGCTGCATTCAGCTGCTTCTAAACTTCAGTGGTGTCAGGGAAGCAATTTCTGAGTGTCATTTGCCAAAGCATGTTAGTAAAAACATATTTACACTGAGAAAGATGTGTTGGTGAAGCAGTCTTGAAGAATCTGCACAAACTTCAAAAGCAAGCTTAAAACCAAAGAAATTTTACTGAAGAAAATAATCAAGTATATTTTCATACCTATCCCAAGCAGATTGGATGAAGGCAAAAGTGCTGATGGATTTCATCTCATTTTGGGTACATCAAGTAGGAAGGAAATACTCAGTATATACCTTCCCACCTTCCCAGGGAGAGAATGCAACCAAAAGCTTTTCTAGTTCTATGGTTGCCACATTCTAGGATGCTGTTGTATCATTATTAGAGTGAGAAAAGTCAGACATTGAGACTCAGTCTATGCTGGTGAATCCAAGAAGGCCTGGCAGCCTTCTTTGGCCCTGGAAGATGACAGTCCATGCTAGTACAGTGCTGGCACATTCTCTGGCATGAGCATGGCCCATTGCAACTGATACTCTGTCTGAACAATTTTTGGGTGTGGTCTGGCAATAGGAGTTTGCCAGGCACCATACCCAGCAGGATGGTTTACTGGCTGCCACCTTATTTGGAAGGGTCATTCACTAGCCCACTGCTCTCTGGCCTTCCTCCAACTAGCTTGGATGTTGGTCCCAATGCCATAATGGTCTAGTTCACTGTTATGGACACAGCCCGACTATATAGCCTAACATGGGGGGTACGTGGGCCATATTGGAATTCAGCATGGAACATGTTAGCCATTCAATGGCTTGTGCTTTACCTCAGTAAAGCTCCTGGACATTTGTGCTTTCTTACCTTGGAGTAGGAAGAAATGAGACAAGGGGGGCAAATCCTGCTGATGTGCATCTTGGGAACATGATAACAGGGGGAAGGTGGAGGTGTCCAAAGGCCCAGTGTGTTCAGTTGGCCCTTGCTAAGATCCTTGCAAATGAGTACAAAGCCTAAATGATTCGCTGAACGATGAGAAGGGAAAACCACAAACAAGTTTCCATGGTACCATCCCATTCCCAGTGGCTGTTCTACAGGCATGGAATACTCTGCCCATGGCAACAAATTGGAGGTTTGACTGTGCTGCCTCTGCATAAGCAACTCAGGACAGCTTGTGGAGAATATCCAGCTAAGGAGGTTAAGCTCAAGACTTCTGTCCAAAATGTGCTGAGGCACTCTAATCATACCTTGACCCTCATGGCAACTTTCTGAGATTTTGACATGATTTTTGCACATTCATCATCTTAACATAGATTTGTATAGCCATGTTTACTGTAGAGAGTATCTTTAGGGCTGCAAGATAAAAACATAAAAACCCCTGCAAGTATTCAGAGGTGTGATGGTTTCCAGGAGTGCTTGGTTGATTGTGAAGTCAATGTCCAGGACAGGGATCCAGGAGTGTTTCGGGAAAAAGGAGAGCATGTAATTACTTTTGTCCTGCAAACTCAGAGAGCAGAAGAGGAAAGATCAGGACGTGCCCAGGAATTGTGATAGAGGCAGGGAGTGTGTGGAGGTGAAACAAAAGGCAAAGGGAGTGAGTGTGGGACAGGAGCCACTGCAGCATTGACACTGAAAATGGAGAACAGGTAAGACAGAGGACTATGAGCTGGTGATGGTGAACCAGGAACAAATAGTAGACTGCAGCCAGAGTAGGGAAGTTTCATAGGCAATTTAAGGCTCAGTTATTCATCTGATGGCTGTCTGATGGCCATGAAGCTGCATATAGGACAGAATCCACTACCCACATACACCAGCTGTGATATGCCAGATTCTCTCCAGCTAGGCAGTGGCACTCACAAGGCTCACTGCCTCCTACCCAACTTCTCAAGGTCTCTGGGACTTTGCAATGGCTCACAGTGCAAGAGCTCACAGTGCAGAGGAAAGCTTTTCCAGCAGGGAGGCTCAATTCTGCCTCTGGCACACAAACAGCCCAGTCTGTAACACACATGGACTCCTCCACAGAGTGATGTTCCTGAGATATCTCATGCATGACAGCTACCTTTGTCTAGATATCTCTTCTTCTTATGCACATGTAAACAAATCTGGGTTGCAGTGAACTGTACTTTATGTACCATTCAGAAAACCATAATTTATGTACACAATGAACCAGAACAGAGCATTGCAGAAGATTTGTGGTCATTAAGTAATTGAACTCAATTCTTCTCATTAGCCTGGAGGGGCAAAATGCATATGCAATAGTGCTTTAAGTCTTTCCACCATCTGTATTCTTTCCTGTTCAGTGGTAGGTGCTTTTCCCCTGCTGTGATCTCCACATCTCTATGAATTTCTACAGCATTTGAAACACTGTATAAAGAATGGACAACCCATTTTCTGGGTTGAAGATATTACCATTGTCATTCTATGCAAAGTATCTTCCAAGGTAGCATTAAGTTATCCTGACATGATAAGTAACCAGTTTGCTTGTTGACATATGTAATAATAAATCTGTATCATTTGGATAATGCTTATCTAATTCTCAAACCCTTCTCAATTGATTTCCATAATCCCTATAAATTTATTGTTTTCTTTTGTCTCCCCCAGTCTGGGTGTCAACTGCTAATATAACTAATGATTTTTTCTACTTCTTCTTCCAGATAACAGCTGAAAATGTTAAACAAACCAGAGCTCTGTCACGACCCTGCTAGACAATTCATCTAAACACATCATCTTACAACTCTGATAAAAGGATCTCTTGGATTTTCTTTTGGATGAGAGAGTTCATTGTATTTGCTGCATGTTAATGTGAGTAGAAAGCACTGAGATCTAAACAAGGTAGATAAATCATTCCAATGAAGCTATTTTCAAGAAAGAGCATTATGAAAAATAGAGAGCCATGGATGATCTGCATTGAGTGAGGACTCTGTTTTGACTTGGGTGGTGCTAAAACAGTTGCAAGTTATTGAGTAACAGGCAGTAGGGACTGCTGGGCTGTGAAGACTCTTGTATTGCCCTGTTTGTCGGTAAAGAGATGGAAATAATTGCTCTGAGACGTCTCCTCCTGGGCTGACTGGTGCATCCAGAAGAAAAAAGGGAGTGAGAAGAACAATACCCGTTTGCCCATTCACAAAATTTGAATACAGGCTTTTACTTGGGTTTCTTTTTGACTCTCCCGAACATCATCAGTTGACATATTTTCCACTGCCATTTAAAAATTCTGCTTTTTTATAATAAGATTTATAAAAAGAATAAACAGGACAGCAAAAATGTATTAAATAAATCTGGTGGATTCAAAAAAATGAGGCAGTGCCCACACTCTGTCTTCACCTCGCAGTTCAAAGCCAAAGCTGAATGCCTCAACAGGCTGCTTGAATGGAAGTCACGAAGAGCACAGATTGCTTGGCAGAGCATCCGCTGCACAGAGGCTCGTCTCTCGAGTCTGACCCTCAAATACTCCTGTCTCTGTGTAGGTCTCCCTGCATTTTGCCTGCTGGCAGGCAAGCTGACTTTCTTTAGTGTCTCCATTCCCATCTAAATGTGTCCCTCGCTCTGGGCCTGATCCAAGGCCAACGGGAAGACTTTTGTTGGCTGCAGTCAACTTTTGGAGCAGCCTTTTTGGAAGGAAAGGCTGGCAAAAAGGGTCGTGCAGAGAGCTATGAAATGCTCATGCATGTTCTCTTTGAGCTTAATGGTGCTCTGTGCTCTGAAATGTTCATGTACGAGTGTAGGGTGGAAAAGGAAAAAGAAAAAAAAAAAAAAAAAAGAATTGCTAAGCCAGGAGAAAGAGGGCAAGGGAACCTGATCCTGCATGAACTGGAGTGCAGCTGCATAGCCTTGAGCGTTATTGTGCATAGTAGCAAAAATGAGGCCCAAAAGGGGAACGCTTAACTAAGTACCTCAGCAGCACTACAAGATGCTTTCACTAATGTCTCCTCAGACATGCCTGCTGTGAGGCTGGGTGGGAGTATTAAGGGATCCAGAGATTTAATGCTTTATGGTGAAAAGGACCAAAACAAGCTTTTAACTTGCACCTGCACACATCCCCCGCTGGGACTGGCATGAATGCATTCCTAGAATGTGTGATGCTGTGTGGCCATGACTTGGGCCAGTGGATATTTTCTGGGCTAGCAAACACCATGTTTCTTGAGTTGTGGGGGTGATAAACAATATTAATTGCATTGTATGAAAAAGGCATTCCAAAATAAGATAGGCAACAGCACACGGAAGACTAATAGTAATGTGCTAGAAAAGAACTGCTTTTCTACCATAATAGTGATGGAAAGCAGCAAGACCTGAAAGTGATCAACAGTAAATATTATGGAATCAATATTAGTCAATTGAGAATGTGCATGGAGACAGGGGATTTCAGGGATATGATAAGCAGGGACATTTTTCCTCAAGTGCAGCTTAGGAATTTGAATTGCTTTTCAAGGGATGCCATCCAACATTTTGTTCCTTTTCAAAGTAGGAGGGGCAGCTACATACAGATGCAGAAAGGGGAGGGTGAACTTACATCCGTAAGCAGGATCTCTGCATCAGATTTATGGTGTATCTGGGTGTGCTAGGGCTGAGCTGGGTACATCTCTATTTGTTGCTGTCTCCCAGTGAAGAGAACAGAACCTCTCTGCAAATGATAACTAGGGCCTTCCTAGCAATGGACCCAGGACAGAAATTTGGAACAGCATGGCATGTCTGAGTGGAGAAAGAAATTTGCTCATGGACTGAACCTAGACTGGAGTTTTTCCATTCTGGGTTCAAGAAAGCCAGCTGGGGTGCTTGAAGGCAGCTGTCATGGACGGCAGGAAGAATGAACTTCCTTTCCCCAGACTGGGGGCTCACATGGTCCTTAGCCCAAGGGTATAATGAAAGCTGGAGGAACTGCACTGAAAAACGTGATGATGTGGAAGGTTTTGCTGACTAAGAAACATTTGACTGTGAATGAACTCCATGGGGAGCCCAGAGTTAGGCTCCACAGAAAATGAGAGAAAAGTCAAGCAAATATGGAAAAGAGAGGCAAAGAAATAGCCAAAGATAGTATCTAAAAGAGAGAGGAAAAATACAAGTATGAAGTCAAGGGGAAGAAAAATGAATGAACACTTGGAAAGGAAAGAACCCTGAATTAATGGTTACTCTTGGGTGCTGTCATTTTATTTCATTTTCAGTCATTTTCAGTCAATTTATGTAATGCTGCACTGCCTGTCTAATAAAAATGTAAAGCTTTTTTGGGCTTTTTCTTTCTATTAACCTATATTTGAAATTAATGTTTTGTTGGCTTTGTTATTTGGATGCTTGCATTTGACACACATCTTCAGGCATTGTTTTGTCAGCAGACATTATGATAATATTTTTATGGCATGCAAGTTTGTGTGTGAGAGAGAGAGAGAGACAGAGAGAGAGAGGAGGAAGAGGAGAAAGTGCAGATTTTCCCTAATGGGGGTCATGACCCTAAAGCTTAGTAGGTCAGAGTTGAGAATTAAAAAAGAAATAAATAAATAAATTTCCTTTCTTCCATGGATCAGGAACCAAATGAAATGATGGCTGACACACAGTCTGCTTCTGCCCTCTATTTTCCTGTTCTCAGGAGGGGTTTTTTACCATCTATTCTAGAATGAAAAATGTGAAACCTGGTAGCTCATCACAGCTTTTGAGGTGGGATGAGGACATTTTTCACAATGGCAGGAGCCTTTCTATACGGCAAACAAGCTGGTTCTTGAAACATGCTTCCAAGTGCAGCTATGCCCCTCTATAGGTCAGTGCTGCCAACTCTGTCATGACTTTGCTGTGCAGCACTGGTGCCTTGGTCATTGACCCTGCTGGCACAAGAAGGATAACTGCACGAGATCTTCTATTTTAAAAACAAATCAAGTCCCCATAGCTTGATTAGTGGAAGAAATTCTTAGAGCTCTGGTGGAAACAAGGGCAGTAGGGGCTTCCCAAAACTGGGGAGAGACACACACACAGGTTGTGAGCCCATCTGGCAGCCAGAGGGCAATTGCCATAGCCCCAGCCACTGCCTTCCCTGTGCTACTTGCTCCAGCAAACTCTGGTGGTTTTTAACAAATGCAGATTTTATAATCTTTGAAGTGAGGATTGAAACAAAGGTCTGGGGGCTGGATATTCAAAATACTGTTGTTTGAATTGCCTAAATAAGGGTTCAGTTGTTTATTTTTGGCACACTATTAATCATGCTGGAGTAACCTAGCACAATCTCTGAGCATGCGAGAAGTAATGTGGTGGTTGTTTGCTCAGAAGTATGTATGCAGCTTCCAAGAAAGCCAGCAGGGCTGCACATGTGTGTCTGCGGGAAAGAATTCCCATCTCCCATGTAAAACACATAATTCTTGTACAGTCACTGGAGAGACAATCCACCATTCCCTATCCATCAAAATGTTTTCTGCTAAGTGGTGGGAAACAGTCTGACAAATGGCAGGTGATTTAAAACTCCTTTGGTTGAAAATTGATGGTTATTCCAAGAAGGCTACAGTGTATATCAGATGCTGATGCAAGACATCATCATCTGACCCATCTAATAAACATGGAAAGAACGTGATACGTGAGCTGGCAGAGTGAATGCAGATTATGGGTCACACCTCATGCCAGGTGTGTCCTGCAATGAAGCCAAGTCTGCAGATCTGAGCCCTTTTCGTGACTGACCAGTGGGTAATGTGTAAAAAGGGTGTGGAGGGCCAGGTTTAGTGCTTCATACATTTATTGAAGACATTTACTCTTCTTTGTGCAAATGGATATCGACATTAGACAGACCTGATGGTGGTGGGTGCTTCATTGTAGGAGCAAGCTGCCATAGTTTTGCCTAAATCCCTTTGTCCTCCCCTGCCCTCCCACCGAGTTTGGATTTACTTAACTGATGTAAACCTCAATAACATCTTGAGGGAGCTTTAAGTGATTGCAGCTTACTTTGCATTGCAAGGGCCTGGAAGCAGCATGATTCCATAACTCAACCAAAGGGAGCAGGTCTTTCCCCTGGAGACATAGTTGCCTCTGTCTGAGGTGTACTATCTGTTTTTATCTGCTCTCAACACTTCTGTTATAATTGGTGAAATATATTCTTCTTTCAGTTTAAGTAAAATGTTTAAAGTGATTTGCCTGTTTAGGATAATTTATGCTAATCTGAAGTAGCCATATTTCTACACAAAATAGCACCTAACAACTTCTCCATAGATTTAATGAAAACTCTTTAGAAAATAAAGCTGTAAGTCAAATTAAAAATCCCTGGCAGCAAATATGCTCAAACCTGTCAATAACACTGTGCTTGTTTGCACTTTGCAAACAGGTACTTTGTTGCCTTTCGTGCTACAGTAAAAACATGCTCATGTTTAAAGAACTACAACAAAAGTGATGGTTTGGGTAGTGGGTTGGAGAACAACCCATGATGCCTCTGAGAGGAAATACTTATATTTCTTTAAATAAAAGGGAGAATGAAAGATGTTGTACAGCTTGAAATTGTGAATAGAAATGGCAGAAAAATACGATGTGAATGTATGCGTTTGTTGGTGTTGACTCAGAGAGGTCTTTTGGCTCTTTAGTGGCTCACAGCTGGAAAACGTTTAGAGATAGGGAGCCTTGTTATTAGTTTCTCCTATCATGTCTCATGGGTAACATCAAAAATACAATATGGCTTTATTCCACTTTGTCACTCCATTAGATTTCCATTTAAACTTCCATCTTAGCAAGAGCTTTAAAACAGAGCCTCGATTTGCATATTCTCTTGTACTACAGCAAAAGCTGTGAGAACCATTATGAAAACACAAACACAGGTTTGAATTATGACCATTTTTAGATGATTCAATTAGCTGCTAATAGGTGTTCACAGTGGTATGTTGTAATGGGAAGTCAGGTTGTAGTTAATGGTTACCATAAGTTAGAAGGGTGTTAAAACAGCCGTCCTGTTTGGCTCAGCCATACAATCAGAGCTCTGTCTTAGGAGTTAGCATGGCATACTGAACAGGCAGGAACCTGGGCTTTAGCTGGTAATTTTATTGCTTTCCCTCCAGTGCTCAGTCGATATGAATAGGAATGGCTCTGTGGAACTGTGCAAAGAAGAGCCCAATTAACCCCTGATGATCCTCTGGAGGAATTTTGCATCCCTGTAGGGTGCTTGTTACTGCAATTATGTTTTCCATTATGGATTTTCTTTGGAATGTACAACTCACACACAAGAATCAGATAGCAGCGAGCATAACTTAGTTCATCACAGGCATGAAGAATGAACTCGTTGATGGCTTAGAATATTAAAACACAGTAGCCACAGTAGAAATTTAGAGAAATGGGAAGGAGACTCGTCATCTGATCTTTCCATCTGTGCTACATTTCAAAGATAATTTCACTATTCTGCCCAAACACGTGCTACTGTGTTACAGAATGTTCTCTCTTAGTCAGAATATTAAGTGACATATGATTATGAAAGGAATGGATATTACATGAAAAACACAGTGTACAGACAAATATATGGGGGTATTAACCATTGCAGGCACATTCACATATCAGCATGTATAAATATAGTGGGGGCGTGACTTGCAATATGTCTGGTACTGAATCTGCTGATCCTACTAATTAATATTTACATTCTGTGTTACAACAGTATCGAGAGATCTCAATTAAGGTTCAGTTGAGCTTCTTGTGGTACACGTAGAGCAAAAGGCAGGCACTGGCCCCAACAGCTTCCAGTCTTTCCAGATGGCATAAATGAACAGGGATGGAGACAGGAGCAAAAATTTCAACTTAGGCAAGGGTGTGCCAAGCTGAAAGTGTGATCCTCAGGTCTGGGTGAGGAGTCTGAACTTCACAGGTGATACACAGAAAGAATAAGGCATTTAAGGCAAGGAATGGCAGCAGTTACACAGCACTGTGCCAGACAGCTGGTAAAATGTGGAGAAGGTTTATTCCTCAAACCGTCCTCTTTCCCCAGGCAGAATTTAGAGCCTAGAGACCTTTCCTGCAGCCAAATATCACAGCCATGTCCCTAGATGTAAGCTCCAGCCGAGGTTAGGGGACAGCTGCATGCACTACCACTGCTGGAGAACTTCCGAACTTCTCAAATCTCTCAAATGAGCACCTAGTGGTGAGGGGGCATCTGCAAGAGATGAGAAGTGATGTTGTCTCTCAGCCCAGCTAGTGCATTTCACCCAGGACAGCATAATGGGGAAGATTTGGAGAGCAAAGAGCGAGGAGATTGGAAGCCCCAGCTCCCCATCCCAACCCAGCTGTGCTCATCCTCCCTCGTTCCAGACATTTTTTCCACCCCCACGTCCCATTACTGAAACAGAGTTCTTGGGGCAGCCTACTGAAAATGAGTGGAGGGCCTTACAAACTGGAAAACATGAATATTGAAATAAAAAGTTAGTGAGTGAATATGCCAGAGGCAAGAGGAGGAAAACTGAGCAATGTGCCTGAGAGGCAATTTAGCAGGGAGGGGCCAGGCCTAATTAATCTCTAGGATGAGGAGGTGGGTCAAGCGACAAGTGTAGCACTGAGCATGCCTCAGGCTGAGCCTCGCTTTCAACACCTGGTTTATTAATACTCAGAGAGCAGTGGCACTGTGTATGGGGAGAGACTGGGTTTGGGGTGTGGCGGTGATCTTCTCTTCTTCCTTCCTTAAGCAAAGAAGTCCCATGCAGCCAGGGCAGCACAGATCTTCGCTTAAGAGGCAGTCATGGCAGGGTTTTTAGTTGCACCATTGCAGTCTATGAAGTTGCATGTAGGGATTGACTGTATTAGGTGGAAGTGCTGCTACAGTACAGAAGTACTTATTAGGGGAAAAGAGGGGAAAAACTCTGAGTTCTGAACCACAATCCTGACATTCAAAGCCGAAGGTTGGGTTATATTGCTAGTTGTACGTCCACGAGGCTGTCTCACAAAATAAACTGAGACCAGATCATCTGTTTCCACTGGAAAACATAGGATTTAGATGCATGGTTTTAGAAAAGTGCTGGCCTTTCTTTAATGTGTCACTCCAAGGGTATTGCAGCTGCAAATAATAGCTGCCATTTCTGCTGACTCCACTTGGCTGAGTCGGTGTTTTAGGCATGAACAGCCCATGTGCAAGCAGACTTGCTTGCTTTTTGATTAGAAAAGAAAGCTGGTCTGGAACATATTGCGTGTCCTCAGGCCCTGAAAGTGGTAGACAGAAGGAAATATGCTAAAAGTCACAACAGCAAAGCCCCCAGTGAACTTGCAGCCATCAGCATGAATGAGCAGACAGTAGCTACAAAGCCCTTGCCCACACACAGAAAGGGAGAAGTTGACAGATCATTCTCCTCACTCATTCCTGCTGTGGGATTGCTTCTTTCTAAATTTTCTAATGTGAGGGCTCAAGGGCTTGTTGCTTCATCTTAATGTCACTTAATATGACTTTGGTCTCAGAGATTTGGAAATGCTGCTGTAGCTTTCAGGGCTGGTTAAAATACAGCCTGGAAGGACTTCATGAACGCATTTGGAAATTTTTGGAATAAAGCCTAAGGAGGTAGTTTAGCTCTGTGAATGTTGAGAGAGCCACTTACATTTCAGAAAGCTTCACAACTGGTTTCAAGGGGGATATTAAAAAATTTGAGAAGGTTCAGGGGAAAGTTACAAAAGCAACTCAGTGAAGAGAAACACAAAAAAATCCCTCACAAAAACATAAGATGGGAGGGGGAGTTCTACTTGTTTAGCTTTCAAACCAGTCCCTTGCCACAAGTTAAAGATATGTCAGTAGGATCAGCGATGCAATGGAAGAGTTCTGCAGTTCTGTAGACTTGTAACAACAAAATGTTGTTGGCCAGGAGTTGAAGCTAAGCACCTTCAGACTGAAAACCACGTCCACATTTTTAACAGTGAGGGTGATTTACCATTGGAACAGCTTACTAGGGACTGTGGTAGATTTTCCACGATTGCATGTTTATTGTGGTTGTTGTTCAACCACAGCTATGAAACTTCAAATAAGAATTACTTAGCATAATCTTATAGTCCATGTTGCTCTAGATGCCAGAGAAAATTATCTCAGTAAGTCCCTCTGGCCTCAACATCCAAGCATTTGTGTAGGATGGGGAAGTTTATTTCTGCATCCTAGAACAACAACTGCCACAGGTGCTGACGTGGCTTGTAAGGGTTTGAGTCTCCAGGCACGCCACCTCAAATCCAAATATTCCAACCAGGTCAGAGGGGGACGGTACTGGATATGGCACTGAAACATAGAAAAACTGCATTTAATCACTGTATTCCTGGGTAGGTGTGCTACCTGCAAACACTGCCTGTGTTATCAAGATCTCAAAAGAGTGTCTTTGGTTCTATGAGAATAGGTTTAGTCTGGAAGACCATTAAGAAGCCCTCTGAAGTGAAGTTGACTTTGCCAGCTCATGCTCTGTTTCACAAAGCTAGTGCTGCTGAAATGAAGCTGCACAGCTGTAGACAGGCAGGATGGAACACTGAAGACTTTGATCAAAAAACATTTTCACATTTGGGTCCTACTGCTTTGGACCTGGTAGCAGAGTCAGAAACACTCCTAAAGAAACCTAGGCAGGAAATTTCTGCCTAGCTTGTCTTTCTGAGCCAGAATCTCATTTACTGTTTTCTAAGGAGAACCCTTTGAGCTTCTGACAGCCTTTGAGAGAACTGGAGGGTGACCTGGGACTGTGGCCCTCAAGTTACAGTCTCATTTTACATATACACATATCCTCAGAGGGCTAGTATTTGAAAGGAAAAATGGTACAAAGTCTTTGAAAGCAAAGCTGCAGAAAAATTTTATCTTACAGTTCAAATCTGCCTTTGAAGCCAGAAAACTCCGACCCACTATGGCACTGTGCAAACAGCATCTGATGTTATCCTTCAGCTGGCCACAGCGTGAAAAGGGACAGATTGTGCACAAATGGGTATTGCCTGCAAAATTACCCTGGCCTGTGAAAGTTACGCTCACGCCAGCTTGCCTGCAAGAGTGACAGTGGATGCACGCTCCTCTGAAACCTTCCCCTGGCTTTCCACACAAGCTGCTCTTGGTGGTGGCAGTCTCGGCGAGCTGCAGGGCTCCAGCAACACAGCGGAGGTCAGCGAGCTAAAGCAAACAAGCCCGCACACATCCATGCTCAGCAAAGCGCCTGCCAGGGCTTGAGGCAGAGACCTGCACACAGTTAGTGTGCTGACAATTCCCTGCTTTATTCTGCTGCATTACATGGAGCCAGAGTTCAAATGATGGGAGGGTGAGCAGCTTGTCTCCACACTGGAGTGTCTGTGGGCGAATTCAGACAGATTTCTGTATCTTGGAGTCTGCATCAAGAAGCAGGACAGCTGGAAAAGGTATTGGAGCAAATACATTCTAATCAAAATAGTTGTGCTCCTGAGGATGTTAAATCTTCTTATAATCATTTATGAAATCAAAGACTGACTTCCTTTCTAAGTGGAAAGTTGCTTTCACCAGATGGGGGTGGGAAACAGGGGACTGAACCTGATTAAAAAAAGATCACCATTAAATGCCATTCTGCAGGAGAGAGACCTGTTGAAATGAAAGAGATTTATGTGTGAGACTTAAAGTGTCCTTGGTGTGGGAAGTCTATGCCAGAAGAAAGTTTGTTTGATAATTACACTGGGAATACAGGAAGGAAAGACTAATTCCTGTGCTATAAGGGAGGCACGGGTTGACAAGTACAAGAGAAGTACAGGAATCCACATATTATTATTTATTAAGGAGTCTCATCTAGGTGTGTATGGCTGTGTGCAGTACAGAGCAAAAGAAACATGTGGAGATGTAGAGCACAAATTCCTCGTGCCTGCAGGGAGGTAGAGAGGAAAGACTGATCATGTGCGATTAGACACCGAATGCTGGCTCTCAGGAAACAGGGGGTCAGTTCCTGCCTTGGCTGCAGGCTTCCTAGGGCTAGACATTTAATATCTTTGGTCTTGGTTTCCCATCTGTAAAAAGGGAAGAACCTTTCTTTTGGCCTTATTTGTTTTGGTTGTAAGATCAAGAAGAGAAGTCTCTCTTCCAGCATGTGCATGTGCAGTGCCCAGCATGGTGGGGGCTCCCCTTCTCTGTCGAGCTGCTCAGTGTTGTGTTGATAGCAGTGAGTAAAGGGGACGGAGAGCCTGGGAACTATGCTAGGTTATCAAGAGAGTCTTTGCCTCTGGCAAGCCGGGGAGCTGTGTTTCTGACAAGGAGGGGTATGGAAGTAGATGGGAGTTGAAGATAGGTAGGAGAGAAAAGATTGGGATGGGGAAGTAGCTGAAGTTGAAAGCTGAATCTTCCAAGTCCATTGGGGGATTATTTTGAGGGCGATTATGAGAATCTGAAGTCAGCCCTTGCAGATGAAGCTTGGTAACAGCTGTGTTGGCATAGCTCATGAAGCCCTTGTCACTTTATCTTAGCAGTACAAGGGTGGGATCCCACCCTGTGGAAAACCAGGAGAGCACAGGCAGTATTCTCCATTAGGAAGGGTCTTGAGGCTAGGTTCACTGTGGTTGTCCTGCCACGACTCTTTCCCCTGACATGATCCTTATTGTTACAGAAGTAGTGCTCCAGGGCACCAGCACAGTGAGGCAGAGGGAAGACGTGTGGAAGGTGCCCAGGATGAGAGACTCTTCCCATCCGCAAAGACACCAGAGGGATCTTATCCTGGTGAGGTGTCGTGGGCTATTTCCAGTTCAGGCTTGATCTATTTCATTGTGGAGTTGGCAGTTTCAAAAGGGAGTTAAGTGATACTCTGGTTTGAAAACATTGAGGGAGGGATGGAAAGGAAGAAAGTTAACCACAGAGGTGCTCCTGGTGTGTCTCCAGACTGCTGTTCTCCACAGCATGGGCTTCTCACAATGCTTGTGGAGGGACAGGGGTGTCTGGGAGTCTCATGTCAGATGCACAGTCCTAAAAAATGAGCAACCCATTCCAGTCTGTGCTCTAAACTGGAATTCTGAGACTGGCTTGCCTGACAAGGCTCTGTCAATGACCATGGGTTTGTCTGACACTGGAGACAGACCCCTGTCTGTCAAGGGAATATTGATGATTGTTATTATTTCTAATTTGTCTAAAAACAAGTGTACCAATGCCTCATCCAAATCTTAATTTAGAAATTAAATATACCTTAATTTGAAGGGAAAAAAAGAAGTCTTAAGAAAGAAAAATGAGAGACCAATAAAAAATTATTCCTCAGCTATTTCAGGAGTTGCTAATTTGCCTTCTTTTCTTTCTCTCTCTCTCTCTCTCTGAAAGACCTGCCTAGTTATGAGTTTGAGAGTCTCAGGACTTGTCTACACAGGGAAATTTATCAGCCTAATTATGCCAGTGTAATCAGGCTGATAAATTTGCCTGTGTATACAAGCCTTAATTTTCAAAGCTCCATTGTCTGTGAGTGCAAACCTAGTGAGCAGTTGTGTTTTAGGCCCCTGAACTGTGCTTGCCAGCTGTGGGCTGACTGCCGAACTGTTTGACCAAGTTTCCTCATTTCAAAGCAGTGGGGTTCTTTGGATACTAAAAGCCTGTATTAAATTAAACAGGAAAGTATCAAAGGAGTCATATTTTGCTGAAACAACTTGCAGTTTCTTGTGAAATGTATTGACAAGGGTATATAGGTCACTGCTGCCTCCTGCCTGGTGGAATGTCAGACCTGCTTCCATCTGCGTCTGTCTCTGATCGCTGGTTTAGCTACACAACTGATGCCACTAGCAGAAATTTCCCTTTAGTAAGGGATGAAATATTTGTGGGTTTGAAGGTAAATACCCAGAGATCTGTTCTTCTTGTGATATAGGTGCCTGGTAGAGGTGATACAGTCACAGAGGTTTGTGCAGAACGTGAATTCTGTTTTGTTACATGTACTTGCCTTCTGTGCAATCACAGAGAAAAACTCTGGGCAGTTTTGGAGAAAAGAGTGTAGTTGTGTAGATTATCTATTTCTCCATACCGTTGTATATAAAAACCACTTATTCTGCACATACAATTAGCTGACAGCTGTGAAGCTGGGTATTTCCAAAGGGAACACACAATGTGGTCTTGTGGCTCAGGCCTGATTGCTTCTCCACAGCTCTTTAAAAAAGCAAAACCCCAGATGAGTTAGACTCTATTAGAAAATGAGCTGGCTGAAATAAGAGCCATCCCCTTCCCTAAAACAGGTACTGTCCAAAATAAAGGGATGAGTTGGTTTCCACATGCAGAGGAGTTTTGCTATTGGATGTTTTGCCCACTAGCAAAGATTTGCATCTCTCTGGCAGTAAATCAGGAGACAGGTCTTCAGGAGTATGGGCATTAGAAGCAATTTTCTATTAAGTGATGTTTATTAAAAATAGTCCTGAGAAAAGTGGGGAGGAAGAGCCTCTGAGAAAAGGTCTGACCTTTGAAAGGCTGAATTTGTGAGTGATGATCCACATATTTGTGTTTCTTTTCCAGGGAGACTCTCAGGTGTATCCATGTGCATGTAGAATTGCAGGATGTCACTGACAGACTTGCACACTGATGCTCTGGCCCATGTGGTGCTTGCACAGAGCTGTGTATCCTTCTCTCAGAGAACTTTGCTTGTTGGGTGTCTGCTTTGTTTTCTTCCTACCTGAGATGTCTACTGAATTCCTGTGGTTGGGTCTGGATTTAACAGATATTTACAGGAGCATTTTCCATTTCTTAGCCCATTCAAGATGGCTTTGTGTTCAGATGAAGCTTTGAGACTGGGTTATGGTGCAGTAAACGTGGGACTTAGGGAAGAACAACCGATATTTGAAGTCCTGGTGGGCTAAGATGGGCAAGTCAGGTTACATGGGGGTAGGAGGAAGGGATGCATGACTAGTTTCATCCCTAGCCTCCTCTAAATCACACCAATAGGCAGGTACTGATTCCCTTTAGCAGGAGCAGATACTCTCACATTTTCCATCCCTGAACTAGGGTACCTCTGGAAATGGAAAGTGTGAGCCTGACCCTGCTGGTCATGAACATGGACACACATCACACCTCTCATGCAGGGACAAACACAAATTGCCATTGAATCGAGTACTTCCATGAGCTGCAGACCCGGTGAAACATGGTTTCCTTGTGTCTGTAGGGTGTACTCTGGTCTCGTGAGAGCAGAGCTGGTCCTGCTGCCTTTCCTGTAGTTACATTGCCAA
This sequence comes from Sturnus vulgaris, assembly GCF_052056855.1. Taxonomy (NCBI): domain Eukaryota; kingdom Metazoa; phylum Chordata; class Aves; order Passeriformes; family Sturnidae; genus Sturnus; species Sturnus vulgaris. Next base: position 74,167,139 of record NC_142243.1, on the reverse strand, counting down.
TTTCTTCTATGTGGATATCTGTTTTCCGGAACTTGTGAGAACTCTGTGTCTTGGGAGGTGTTTGCCCCTCTGGAAAACAGGTTGTAAAATTACTAGGGAGTCACAGGCACCCATGCCTTAGACACAGCCTGTGTACATGATTCATCCATTTAATTTTTACAGGTGGTGCTGAAAGATATCATTGAGATGCAGATCCAAATTGTTCACAAATGCCCCGGTGAGTGCAACAGGACAAGTGGAAGATGAGAAACAACATGTCACTGTAGCAGACGAGCGTAGGAGGGACACAAAATAGCTGTTGGGTGATGGGGATGGTTATCAACGGGATTCTCTCAACGGGAAGCACGTCCTCTGTGCCCAGGAATTTGAGAGCTGTGGGACGCCTGCTTTTGGAAAAAAAAAAATGTTTTGCTACTGACAGGAGAGGGCACGTGCTTTTTGGAGTCCCATTCATCTTCCCAGTATGAGAAACCATTTCGTAAAGGAAAGAGATTACCTAATCGTGCCTTGGCGTTTTCCTTTGTCCGCTTATCTCACATTTCCTAGCCACTGATGGATAGGTAAAATCTTCCAGCCGGGACGGGACGGAGTGCTGCGTATGTGGGTTGGTATGCAGAGCTGATCCAGCAGGACTTCTCTGTGCTCCAGCAATCTTAATGTGTGCTATTGACAGAAGGGTCTAGCAGCAAGGTGCAGAGCAACCTTTTCCACATGTGATGGTGCTCAATGGAAACTTCTAAGATATTTTCACCACCATTTAAAAGATTCTCCTTCTCATCTGTTGTATATTGATAAGTTAAGTAAGGATCTCATTAACGAACTTTGGTTAAAACAGTTTTTTCTGTTTAATTGTTACAGTCATCTCTGTCTTAAATTTTTTTTCTTTGAAACGATGTCTGTCACTGTGATCTGTGAAACGTTGAATAAAATAAGAATCCTGGAAAGACCTAAGGCTGTCTTGCTTGCCAGATTCTTATTTAACTAATGTAAATAATATAAATTTCTTTTTTTTCTTCGTTTTCCTTCCTAAATTTCAATACTAGCAGATCTGGGGTGTTGGAGGGGGGGGGGGGGGAAATCATGTCAGATGAGGCAGCAGTCCCATAAACCTTTACAGGGACATAGGATCACCTGTCAAGGAATTTAGTTTATTTTTACTATTCATCATTCATATTCCTATACCAGCCAGGTGCCTCACACAAATCAGGGCTCTTTTGGGCAACAAATTATGTAAATACATGGTGAGAGGCAGCTCTAGGCCTAAACACATTACAATATGAATGTCCTGGCAATAATTGACCAACAGTTCTCTGTAACCTCAATATAAATCTTTTGCTCTTGTGATAAGGTCAATAATGGTCCTTCCCCAGGTTAGTCCAGAAATAAAGTTACAGGATGGTGTACTGCTCTCTTACTGGAGAAATGTTTCAAAACTCTTTTTCATTAAAGAGAATTCCTGTACTACAACAATGTAGAGATTTATCTTTATTCTAGATGAAACAGCATCTAAGAATATTTGCTATTTGAAAAGGATAGAGAAAAACGTGAGTTTCTACATTTGGGCTGTGTAGGGCTCAAGACATTTTATTCACCATGTTTGGTTGAAAAATTAATTTTATTAATTTCTTCTGCATAACAACACATAAACTAAGAGCTCCTTTTTTGTCAGTGTTTTTGCAATGAATCAGTACTAAAAATCATAAGACATCCCAGGGATTTTAATAAACTTTCTCAAACATTAAGACTCATGAAAATTTGATGGTTTGTGTGATCTCATATTTGATAGCCTGCTCTGGGACTGTTTTTAAGCCCTCTAAGCAGTCTAATAATTTTATCCCCACTGCAATAATGGTATATATTTACTTTTCCAAGCAAAATGTGCTGTTCCCTGTAAAGTGTCTGTTACAATTTACATCTGTTAATTTGAACTAGTTTAAAATTACAATTTTAACCCAATTAGATTATTTTCTAATAATGTGATTATTTCTTTATAATTGTCTTTGAAACAGGTAAAAGACAGTTCCAAGTGGTCTTCTAGAAAAAGCAAGTGTAATGAAAAATAGCGCATGCACTTTATTTCTTACACAGTACAACTTTGCTCTGTTTCTGTGCTTTTCCACTAGTTTGTAGCTAGTACCATTCCTCACAGAACATTTTCACCCTACTTTTTCCTCGTAGATGTAAAACTTTGTTTTATTTTATTTTGACATCTGTAGCATTTTCCCTTCAGCTGCACAGCTTTTCACTGCAGCCAATGTGTCACATAACTTCTCTTACGCGTCTCCCGAAGTCCTGGGGGTCAGGCTGGAAAGTGAAAAATGCAGAGATCTAGGAATGGCTCAGCCAGCTGAAAGTTACGGGAAGGGAAAGGCTCCAGTTTCACTGAAGGAAAGAAAAAAAAAGGGGAAGAAGAAGAAGAATGGCTCCTTTCAATGCAGACGGAGGCAGTCTGGCTGAGAGTCAGTGAGGTTTAAAAATCCAAGTGGTCCAATAACTGAAAATCTGTATAGATTCAACGCAATATTTTAAATATTGAACAAGTGCAGATAAAAAAAAAAATGTGATGGTTTTTCCATTCTCCTGGTGCATACAGCCAACCACGTTCAAAAACCAGGCAGTACTTCTTTTCCTCAACCCTGAGCACATGTGGCTAAATCCAGTCCATGTCATCAAAAGATACTGGTGAAAATGTCCTGTTGAAGTAACTCCTTCAGCCACATCTCGTTGGAATGGCAGTGACAGGGGGCTGTTCCCAGCTGAAAACCCTGAAGATGTAACTCTTGTTATTTTGTTAAAATATTAGTGTTGCTGTTAAGGAAGGGGTACTGAGCTAGGAGTTCCACGGGCTGCAGCCATTAGCATCTCCAGGGGAATTGCCTTTGCTGACAAGGCTGGTTTGTGATTTCATGACAAAGAAAATAAAGTGGTAACTCAGGGCCTGGAGCACCTGGTTTGTGCAAAAAGCTGCCTCTCCTCCTCTTTTTTCATCCCTCTTCTATATTTTGGATCTGTGTCTGTCCGTTTGCCTACCTTTCTCTTCTTTTATTCACTATTCCAGATCTTTCCCACCGTCCCAGACAGGTTCCAAAAAGTTGTACGAAAATGTAGGGAGAGGGCAAAAGATCAGTGAATAAAGCACTGAGTACTTACCTCTTAGAGCCTGTTATACTGTCAGCTCAAAGTTAAAGTGCAATAAATCTGGTGGTCTCACGTTGGTCCCCTGTGTGCTGCAGTCCACCTCATAAAACTACTACATAATTAAGTACAGTGCAGTACAATTGGCAGTCTCTGCTCAGCCCAGGCCTAGCAGCAAACACATAAACCCACTCCTGGTCCCTGAAGGTGGAGGCTGGAGGTGACAGGGAGGTGGGGAACAGCTCTGGCTGCCAGTGCAGCTCTCCTGCCTTCCTGTGGGGACAGGGGAGATGGCGTTCCTGGTGCTGATACACCCCCAGAGTGCATATGTGCAGAGAAAGAAAAGATGAGACTTGACAGAGCATGTGATGCCTGCAGAGGAGTGGAAGCAGCCTGGTGAGGGTGGTTTGGCTGGGGTTGTATGTTGGTTGGCAATGTCCAAACAGGGATGCTTTGTGCTGGCTGCAGTGATCCCCTGGGATGAACCTGGGAGTGGTGAGCAGCTGCCTCAGGCAGGTGACAGCTCGGGAGGTCCCTGTGGTGAGCAGAGTGCTGGCACAGGATTTTCTGGGGTGCCTGTGTGTGGGTACGGTGGAATAGCCTGTGTTATTGCAGAGTGATGGCCCTGGATCCCAAGGGTGCCAGAGCAGCACCTGCTGCAGATGCTGAAGAATCCTCCAGGAGCAGAGAGGGGGAAATGGAGCCTGGCTAACAGACTTCCATCTTTTCTCTTTGTTTCCTTGATTGCCTTTCCTTACATAAAGTTCTGAATGTAACAAATTTCAAATGCTGCTGCATAAGCAGTTTTCCTATTTGTAAGGAAGCCGTGCTGCCCAGACTGTCTGAAGTCCCCCTTGTGTCTGTGCCTGGGGTATTTTGTGCCACTCTGCAGAGCTGTGGGGACGTGTCAAAAACTGTCAAGGTCTTAGCACCCAACTTTTCTCTTTAACAGAAGGTTCCTCGTGACCGTGCAGAAGAGAGGCATGTGTTGCATTCTGGTAGTGGGTTAAATGTGTTTTGTTGGGGTTTTTTTGGTTTATTTTGTTTGTTTGTTTGTTTTTGGGTTTTTGTGGTTTTGTTTGTTTGTTTGTTTGTTGAGGTTTTTTGTTGTTTTTGTTTTTGGTTTTGTTTTTTTAAAATAAAAGAGGAAAGAAGTGGTTAATCCTCAGCGGAGCGGGGAGGCGAGCTCCAGCAGCCGGGAGCGGCCGCATCCTGCTGGTGCCCTCTAGTGCTGCTCTCCCTGCCTGCAGCCCCCGGCATCCAAATTCGCCTGTCAGGGAGGGAATGGAGGATTTCTGAGCTCTATCTGCACTCTTTGGGCCAGCAGAACCGGGGGGTGTGGTGGTTGTTGGTGGTGGTGGGTGAGTTCCTCAGAGAGAGATCAACAAGTTTCAGTGAAGGCTGAAAAACATAAATACTAGTGTAAAAAACAAGTCTCCATAAAGGCTCCAAAAACATAGTTTTTAACGTAATAAAAATATAATAAAAATATTACTTACAATTTTTAAATAAAACTAAATAAACTACATAGTTTATTAACTACATTAACTATAAAATAAACTACATAGTTTATACATAAACTAACATGCTAAAAAACGAAATTTCTAATAAGTTAAAAAAATAATTCAAATTCGTGTTTTTAACTTATTAAGTAATTTATATATAAAAATCTATGCATTAAAGAAAAACTCTCTCTTACTCTCTCACTTTTCTTCTCTCCTCACTGCCATCACCATCGCCCAAAAAAAATAAAAGCTGCAACATCATAGGCCCTCTTGGGGCCTCAACAAAAGCAGCTTCTACTTCTAATTAATTACTTCTAATTAAAAATTTACTTCTATTTAAACATCTATTCCAAAAACTTTTAACATCGACTTTAACGCTTATAACTCTTTACCTTTCAAAACGAATGTATCTTTACAATAAACAACTTTATAACAACTAATAACTACTCAACTCTTTTAAAAAACAACAACCCAACAGTGAGATGGTGGTGGGGGTGAACCTCTGCATATCAACAACCCTCAGTTTTCATTTGCATTCATGGTGCTCTGCTTTCCCCCTCAGTGGATATGTGTTTTTCCCATGTCTGTGTCTTGTCTATGCAGTGATTTGGCTGCTTTGAGTTTATCTGGGTTTATTTTGAGCACTTTCACTGTGTGAGCAGTTGATCCTGCTCTGTTTCATGCCTCAGGGGAATTTTATCGTCCAGTCTATAACTCTTCATAGAATCAGAATGGTTGAGGTTGGAAAGGACCTGTAGAGATCATCTGGTCCAACCCACCTGCTCATGTAGGACCACCTAGAGCCAGTTGTCCAGAAGTATGTCCAGATGGCTTTTGAATACCTCTAAGGCTAGCCACACCACAAACTCACTATTCCCATGTTCTGTTACCCCTCAGTAAGAAAGTGTTTCCTAATGTTCAGAGGGGATCTCAAGTGTTTCAGTTTGTGTCAATATCCCTGATCCTATCACTGGACTGCACTGAGAAGAGCCTGGCTCAATCCTCTTTGTACCCTGCTATCAGGTATTTGTATTCAGTGATGAGATTTCCCCTGAGCCTGCTTTTCCCAGGGCTGAGCATCACTAAACCTTTCTTTTCCAGGAAAGAGTGGTATGGAAATTGTTGCTGATAGGTACCTAAAATACTTTGGAGGGTTTTGATCTGAAAATTCTCAGTCTTGTGATATGAAACAGCTAAAATCTATCTGTAAAAGCTCATCATGCTGCTGGATTGGCTTGATCCACCCATGACTCCATATTTGCATCAAACTTCAGGGCTGGATTTCCTTTCACTGTAGATGGGACTGATTCACAGTACAAATATAAAAGCCCAAAGGCTGAGAGGTTCAAGACCTGCACTGAGAGTCAGCTCCAAAACTTATCCCAAAATATCATATTGAGGGCAGGACATTGGCCTTCTCTTGAAGGATACTGAGGAAACCAAAGTTACTGACCTGTTTTTACAGGAAGCAAACTTTTTTGATCAAAGTCACTTTTGGTAGTTGGGGAAAAGTATTTTGAATGGTCAAACAGCAGATTTCAGCTGTAAAGCTCATAAAAGACCTCTTCTGTCCATTTGTTTCACAGTAGAGAAATTGTCTATGTTGTGCTTTGGCCAGATTCTGCCGGTGAACTCTTTGTTTGCAACACTTATCTCTATTATCATTATTGTAGACACCTTTCACTAGATGGTCCTGGTTTTGGAAGCCTTTTCATGAGCTGGAGCACAGTTTCAGCCTCTGCTGAAACTCTGAGTGAATGGTGGGAGCAGTGGGGTGTATGGTGTGTACATGGATATCACCCACAGTGACTCCAGCTTATGCTGGCAACCTTTGCTCCTCAGTATTTCCTGGCACTGGCCTGACCTTCCCCGGCACAGGTGCTGCTTTTTGACACAGGACAGCAGGCAGCAGCTCCAGGTCTGTTCCTTTCCATGGGTCTGTCCTGGCACTCATGGCAGCCTGTTCTCAGTGTGAAACAGCTGCCTGTTGGATGAGCTCTGGAGCTGCACCTGGATGGAGTTCACCTTGTCATGGGCACCTGAGCTGGCTTTGAGTAGGTTTAGACAGCTGAGTGCACTGAGTTTCAAGAAACAAAATTAGGAGGGCAAGTGCCATTATCACCATGCTTTGCTGGAGCTAATTGGCCCCTAGAGGTTCCCCAGGTGAGCACATTTTGTGTCACCTTACAAGGGACATGCTGGGTATGGCTGTGAGGGGGGCAGCTGTGCTGCAAATATCTGTGACGGGTATGAGCTCCTCCACATCCCTTGTAGAGATCTCAGGTCAGGAGAGGACAGACAAGAAAAAAAGTGACAGTATCTTGCAAGACCCACAGCAGGGTTAGTTTTGTTCAGCAGGAGGTGCCAGAATGGTAATACTTGCCGAGTCCTGGATTTGGTTTGCTGAAACCAAGTGCTGGTGTGCAAATCTGAATTTTTCCAGATTGCACTGAGATACCATTAAGCCTGATTAGAGCAAACAAGATCAAGTCACAGTATCTGTGTGAAGTGTTTCCTTGTTAAATTACGGTAGCCTTATGCAGTTCTTGGATGAGATGATCAAACTCAGGCTGCTGAAGCAAAGGTACCTGCTGTCTGAGCCACAGCATTATTCCAATTTGGGACTGGAGCTAAGGCCCATTTAGGTGGTTTCAGTCCCCTTTGATAGCACAGAGCAAATTCAGACCAAGACAAAGAAGCAGAAAGAAGCAGAAAGTCTCTTTGCAGAGACTTTATAAGTGCTTGCTTTGGAGGTTTCTTGCTACTTTTTTCTGTCATGATGCAGAGGACATTGCTGTGGAAAAGAGGTTGTATTAAAGGTTGCCCCAGAAAGCCAGGGACCAAGTTCCCTTTGCCAACAAATCCTATCTGGGTCTTTTGTATCTGAAGATTGCTCTGTCAGGCAGGAAAAAAATATATGTGCATACCTCTGATCTGTGAGGGTGCACAGAGGCTGGACTGCGCATTGCAACCCTTGATGTCAATCAGGATTTTGAGTTCATCTACATTACAGGTTAATGTAAAGGTCTCAAGGTAAAGTGCAATATGAATTAATTGTACATTTAGTTTTGGGACAGGGTTCCTTGTTCTGGTTAGTGCAATCCATTTTCCAAGTGGATTCCTGATCAATTCTTCCTGAAAAAGCTCTAGTAGAAAAATGCCCTTGAGATATCTGCTCTCCTATTCCTCTGTGAGACTAAGATTCAGTGATAGATACATGTGACATCACTATCCTGTAATTGCCAGGATGAATTTCATGTTGGGCTAAAGAGAACACTCCCTGCAATTGGTCTAAAAGTTCTGTGTGTTTGTGTGTGTGTGTGTGTGTGTGTGTGTGTGTGTGTGTTGGCTTTTTCCCTGTGATCCAGATCTTTTCAAATTTGACTCTACACAAAAACTTCATTACCAGTTCACATCTATATAGTAATTTCATTCTTACTATTCTTAATAATTCCATGCTTTTTCTGGAAAATACCTTTGAAATGGTAGTCCTCACTGAGACAAACAAGAACCCATTCATTGGTCAGAGATACGAGCAAGAGAGACAAGCATTTTTTAAAAGCAGGTTTGAAGTCATTCCATATTTCCTTTCCCATTTGATAGATGTCCATGTGGAGACTAAATGAATCATAACCTCTTTGGGCTGCTGCTCCAGGAAGTCATTATGGCTGGCACAGAGATGGTGGTGAGGAGCTGGTGTTGGTGGGATGGGCACCTGCCTCCTGTCCATGCTGGAGCCTGGTACCCAAAGGCTGCCCTAAAAGCCAGGCTTGTAAACCCACAGCCAAGGATTAAAGATCCCAGCAGACAGGCGGAGGGGGAGGTGTGCCATCTGAATGTTGCCATGCTGGGTACTGGATTTTTAATGCCTAACCCTGATCTTCCTACCTCGTTGGGTTGCTGGGTGTTTTTTTGGCCGAGCTCTCTCGCGACCATAACATTCTTGTAATGTGGTTTTTGTTGTGTGAATACTGCCACGCTGTCAGCTCGACACCGAAATGCCATAAATCTGGTGGTCTCGTGCCTGTCCCCCGTGTGCTGCAGCCCACCTCGTAAAACTGGTGCTTAATGAAGTCGAGCTCAGTACAATTGGCAGGCTCTGCTCGGCGGCGAAGGCTGAGCACATAAACACGCGCCTGCCAGGCTTGTGCCGGGAGGTGCAGCCAGGGACCTTCCGCCGCTCAAGTGGGGAGAGATTTCCAAGCAGAGGTGACTGAGAAATCTCTTTAAAACTGTAGAGAAATGTTTTATAAATTGTTAAAAACCTGCTCCTCTAATCACGGGCCAGTGTTTCTGGGCCTTCTGGGGAGAGGACACCTTTCTTTGAATGCAAGACTGCGCATACTCAGAAATGTTTCGGAGTGAATTACAATGGATTTGGGAAATGAAAATGAAAGAACGTTAATAAATTGTTAGTATGAAGTGAAAGCAATACCTTAAGGTTACCCAGAGGCCTTGCTTCCATCTATCTCACTCACAATAAGTAAGAGATCATTAAAATTTATATTTTAATTTGCTGTAGAGCCAATATCTGAAGGAACTTTACAAGCATTAATGTATTGTGTCTCCTACTGCTCTTAATTCTTTCTTTTCTAAGTATCCAAACTGAGTGTTGGAGAAGGTAAACATTTGTAAGTTACATAGCAAATCATGGGTAGAGCTTCAGTCTCTTGACTCCCGCTGATGCTCTAAAACAATAAAATGCCTTTATTGTAGGCCTACTAATTATAAGTATTTTAATCAGAACATTCCCCATCACATCCCTTCACAGTATTTGCCTTCCATCTCAGCAGCAAGTGTGACGCCAGTACTTTCACATACATCAGCTTGTAATAAATCTCTGCAGTTTCTTTTCTGCCAGGAGGAAGTTACAATTGCTTCCTTCGTGCTCTTCCCATGAGGCACTCTGGATCTGTTCACACACCATTTAGGGGAGGCAGGCGGTATCCATGCAAGCTCAGGGCACCTCGGGTTGGAGTTGGCAAAAGCTGGCTGGCTTGAGGAATAGCTGGAGAAGGTGCAGGTCATTGCAAGGGGCCCCGATGACTGATTTTGAGAACTGTAAAGCACAGACAGCCAGGCTTATTCTGGATATTTAGAAATGCTATATTTGGAGGCCAAATTTAGACCTATGCCTTTTCTCTGAGCACAACCATTATTTGAGTAAAACCGTTGTTGCTATTAAAATACTAAGATCTGAATAGTTATGAAATTCACTTTCTCTTTGCTTTTTGGTGATGTATAATGACTAAATAACTGCCGACATGTGATTCTTATCATGAGCTTTTCTTCCTACCCTGATGTCCATAACTCAAGTCATGAGCACTCTCCCATGCCCAGCCTTGGAGGCTCTCAGCCATAGTCACTTAAGAAAACCAAGACAGTCACAAGAAAACCCAGAGTAAACAGCAAGGAAAGGTTGGCTGTTGTCGTCAGGCTGGAGAAGGCATTGGTTGAACCACCAGGCCCTGGAGATGCAGCCAGGGAAGCAACATAGGAATTGTGTCCTGCTGTTATCTCAGCTTCTTTTTCACAGTCTTTTCCATTCACATGAAATTCCTTCAGCATCAATGAAGATTTTGCTGTAACAATAACAACAGAGTAATTCTCAAAGTTGCTGGCATGAGAATTCTATTTAGTTACAGCTTTGTTCTTTGTGAGGTCTCCAAGGAAGGCAATTGTTTTCTTCTGTCTGATGTTGGACGTGGGGATCTAGGAACAGGCTGTGGATTTCCTTCACCTTCTGGTCTAGTGGTGAGGAAGAGCTCAAGACCACTATTTTCCTTTTGGTCTAGCTTCAGTGCAAATGCATTCAGAGTTTACTAAGTAAACAAAGACTTTAGTTTCCAGTGCTTGTTCAAACAGATGCTTTTCAGAATAATCCACACCAGTGGAAGCAAAAAATACCTGGAGTGGGTACAGCTGTAGACATCTGTAAAACCAAAGGAGAAAGAAGAAACTCTTTAATTGACCAAATATATCAGCTATATCCCAGGCACTACGTTGTTGATGGGCTGCCAGCACCAGACGCAAGCCAAAATCTGCAGTGCAGGCACAGGTGTGATGCTGCAAGGGCACTATCAGTCACCAGCACTGATATCTGACCTTGCAGGAGGAGGTGTGGAGCCTGGGAGGCATTCACAGGGGACCTGCCAAACCATGCTGGGATCAGGGCTGGTCACACCACGAAGTGCCTGTGCTATCTGCCATGGGCGGTGGCTGAACTGCAGCTGGATTTTATTGTCTGAGGCACTGACATCCGCTGGAAACTATCCTAAATGTGAATTGTTCCCTTGAACTTTCTCCTGGCTTTAGGTTTCTGCTGCTCCAGAAACACCATTTTTGCCCATAAAAATGCCTAGCAGATGCTTCATAAGTAGCCTGGATGACAGAACTATCATCATAATTTTCATTCCCCGCAGTATCAGGCTCCATCATGGGATGAATTCTGCCAGTGTAAAGACAGGCAGCATCCTTGCCTCACAATTAGGTTACGAAAACACCGTATCAAATCATCTGGGCCCAGCGTGGCCTGTCAGTCTTCGCTCTGGCTGCATTCCCGGTGGATGCCTGCCCTTTGTTCACTGCTCCCACGCTCCTGTCAGAGTGGGCGGGTAAATGACTCAGATAAAATTTGACAGACTGGTAGAAACCTGGTGCAGGGGTAATTCAAGACAGGGACTTTGGGGAGTCTCCTCTGTTGTGGAACATCAGCAGATGTGGCAGACAGCTCCGTGAGAATGCTCTTTCACCAACTTGCTAATACCCTGGCTAGAATTCAGTATTCACTGACCTCACATTTCGTTACTTGAGATTAATCTTGACTTTGGAAAAAGTTGCTGAAAAAGTAAAAGTAGCTCTTCTTTCTAATGCTGTATAGGAAAAAAAATTCAACCACAGGAGCTAGATCTTCCGCTGACAGAAGTCAGCATGAGTCCATTGTCCTAATTTATTGTTATATTCTAATACATCTGGGATGTGGAAGAATTTTTTTGTGTTACATGGAGAAAGTTGAAGTCAGTGGCAGAAGTCAGAAGTCCTGAAGTCCTGTTCAAAAAAAATGCACAACAAAAGAACCCAAAACATATGTTCTAATTTACAGGTCAGTTGATATCCTCCCCTGAGGCTACCTTAATTTCTAGTATGGGAATGTCAATAAATCAATGCCACAAGCCATCAGTGAGGCAGTATCCAGCAAAGCAGCTGCCACATAAACACTATGCTCGCAATCCAAAAAATTTGTATCCAAAAATCTCTCAATACGTTTTCTTACTTCATTAGTTTCTGCTTTACATTAAAATAGCTGTCATTTTTGCAATGAATAATTGGGTCTGTCTTAAGATAGATATGTCTATGTGATATACTTGTTAAGCAAAGTAGATGAGATATGATCCTGTATGGAACCTGTAATGCAATTCTGAATTACGGGTTGTTGTTTTTTTCGTGTTAATATATGTTTCAATTTTTAAGCACAGATTTTGTGCTTGTTATATGTAGCTGCAGAGGCAGTAGATAAAGCAGAATCATTATACCATAAAAAAGGAGTGATGATTTTATGCATATACATCACAGGACAATACTCTGCTGTGATTAACAGAGGGCTGTAAAGCAAATAAGGCTCTCTTGAGAGTAGACTTTCTGCATTTTTCTGTGTGCATTTTTCACTATATACAGACTATAAAATGCTATCTTATTGGATCCTTAAGGTTTCTTTTTCCTCTAATTTGTGGGGAATGCACACGAGCAGGTGAATACAAATTGCTACCATGACTGGACTCCTGCCATCCACTGAGTCTGCAGAGAGGCAAATGTTTGCACGATCTGCAAGGCCTGGTTTGGGTAGGCAGGGGGAAACTGGGCAAGGGAGGTCCTCCAGTGCACCTCAAAGTCTTCTCTCCCAAGAAGATAAAGAGAGGATGGAGAGGTGGCTGACAGAGGAACATCAGATGTTCTTCAGATTTCAAAGGCTAACAGAGTACCCTCTCAGATCTCTAAAATATCTGTAACTTTTGAAAACTGAAACGTCCAGCTTCAAGAAGGTATTTTGGGGCACTGCCTGCATGGTATCTCTCATGCTGGATACTTCCTGTGGGGATTGTAAACTAAACAAGTAGTTCCTGGAGCAGAGGAACTAACACAACCTGGTTTCCTGCTAACCTGTCTCACAAGGTCTTTTCCCCTCTGGATTCTGTCTCAGAAAAAGCATATGATAAAGCTTTTCCCTTAGGGGAGACATAAAGAACAACAAACACCTTTCTCCTCTTGGTCACCGAGGTGCAAAAAATCTTGAAGTACTGGAGACTGTGGCCCCCAGTGTCAAATCTGGTCAAGAGTTGGGAGTGGGGAACAGAAACAGACAGACACAGCATGACTGCATAGACCTTGTTTCCTTAGGAAACTGGGCTCAAAACAAAGCACACAAGTCTGGTGTATTTATAGTGAAAGAGGTGGGGGGCTTTCCTTTCCAGAGGAAATGCACTGTGTTTCTGGGCCTGATCCTCACTTTACTGGAAGCTACATCAGTTCATACTCCCTGCAGATTTTGTCCTGCTTTTCTCAACCTGGAAGCCCATAGAAATTCTGGAAGAAGTTATCAGTGCCTGCAGAAGTATCAAAAGATACCTCAAGTACTCTAAATGAACATTAATCTATCTATTAATGCTATGCATAAGATAAGGCACTTGGGATATATAAAGGATCATAGAATGGTTTGTGTTGGAAGGGACCTTAAAGATCATCCCATTCCAACCCCCCTGCCATGTGCAGAGACACCTTCCACTAGACCAGATTGCTCGAAGCCACCTCCAAATAGGCTTTGAACGTTTCCACAGATGAGGGCATCTATAGATTTTCTGGGCAGCCTGTTCCTGTGTTTCACCACCCCGTCAGTAAAGAATTTTTTCCCATTATCTATTCTAAATCCATCCTCTGTCAGTTTAGAGCAATTGCCCCTTGTCATGCCACTACATGCTTTTGTAAAAAGTCCCTCTCTGGCTCTCTTGTGGGCCCCCATGAGTCAGCCAACTGAGATAAATATCAGCAGAACAGAAAGGACCATACTGGAGACAAGCTGCCCCAGCTCCATCCCATACTTCAACTTAGCAGGCATGAAGAAAGCAGAGGGCAAGACTGAGGCCACGTCAGCCCAGACTGAGTAGAGACCAGACAAATTGTTTCAGCTCTCAGACTAGAAGATGCCTCCCAAAGGAGAGAAGAACTGTATGACCTAGAAGAGACAGTATTGTTCTGTGAGCACCTGGAAATGTAGAATTTTGTGCTTTACCACAAGCTTGGAAGGCTCTACATGCCTCAGATGCAGCCCAGTCTCTCAGGGAAGCCAGGCGATGCGTAGGTATTGGGATACTGAATATGAAAGACTTAAACTTGGCCCCTGACAATGAAACTTGTCACCAATTTACAATTTGTTGGACTTCTTTTGCATTTCAGGTTCTTGAGTTTAAAATTGGCTGTGCAGTGGTTGTACTCTTAATACCCAAACCAAGCTTACATTACTAGTTAAATGTTATGAAGCATTTTTTAAAGACCTGTAAAGTACAGAGTTACTTGTTATATAGCTAAGCTTTTACTATTTGGTCTTTCATCGAGAAGTATTTGAAAATCCAAAAATAAAATGTCTTTCTGCCTTGATTCACTTGTCTGTGTCTACTGATCACAAATGCAGATTTGATTAAAACTGTCCACCCCAGCCGATTCTGTATGTTTCTTGACAGCCCCCTATAGCCCAGACTGCATAACTGCCTATAAGTTTTCTTTTCAACATGTGGTTTCTAAAGGTAAAACAAAGCATTCTGAGATATTTTTAATCTGTCACACTACCTTCTCCAATCCTCCCCTTTAGATTTTTACAGCCATATCTTCCTATCCCCTCTATGGAGCTGAATGTGAGATTGATTATTTCAGTTAATTCCATGGTGATTCTGACACAAGCTTTGCTGTAAAACAAAGTAAAAGAATTGTTTGAATTTCTCACAGTTCAGTCTTGCATCAGCATGTGCAGGCCTGTTTCTGTGTTAAGGTGCTCATTGTTTCTCAATGACTGTTTCAAGTCCATGACCAATACACATCCTTAACCACAATTTATTTGAGATTTCACCATGAATCTTGTCCAAGATTTACTGACTTGTACTGTCAACAGTACAATTACATTGTGGTGTTTCATGAATGTCTGAGGAGTTACCCCATTTGCTATGAATAGTAGATTATAGAAGAGGAACTCTTTGTGGTTGTGAGCAAAAGTTAATAAAAGTTGTACCTTCCTCTTCCTTTTGTGGCTATTGTTCTTCCTGACACTGATTTTTTGTTGCCTTTCATTAAGATCTATTTAAGAATTAGCAGTCTGATTACCTTCCTTTGCATAATGTCATGCACTTTATGTCTCAGTGGGGAGTCATGCTGGCTTTTGGCAGTGGAAGTGCCTACACATTCTGAGAGCAGTGTCACAGAGGTGAGAGAACAACTTGCTTTCTGTTGCACCGGGTCTGAACACAGGTCTGTACACATCTCTGTAAAACTCTGCAAAGAAGATAAATACAAAGGTCTGACACTTCTCTCGCTTCTGCTGCACTAAGTGGGAAGCAGCCTTGTAGGAGCCAATGCAGTTGCAGGAGTGCAAGTGACTTGTAAGTCTTGGTGTTTTAATTTTAGTGTAAAAGGTGTTTTTAATAGCCTTCAGTTTTCTTGGCATGAACTGCACTCATGACTCAAGACATCTGCGGTGGGCTGAATTTATGCTGTGCGCCAGTTTCATCCAAGTGGGATTTAATGCATGACTTGTAAATGTTCACACATGTGTCCACTGACCTCTGCTGTGCAAGTGCCACTGGAGTCGCAAACAGGGCATTAGTATCTGTGAACCAGGGTGCTTTCTAGGACTATTAGTGTTGGCAAGGCCAAATACAGGAGCCTTGTACAGCCCCTAGTGCAAAACATGACTGGAAACATGCGATCCACACCACATTCAGCCTCTCCTGTTAAATTTGTGCCTGAGTGAGGTTGTGATTTATTGCAGAGTGACCAGGTTAATGTGTATGTCCATACTCAGGCTTGGAGTGAGAATAACAACATGTAGGCAATAACAATGGAGTTTCATTCATAGACAATAGGTTTGGAGCCTTTCAATAAAACACAGCACTGTGGATAAAAGGGGTATTTAGGAAGTTTCTGTGTATATGGTATTTGTGCTTTTGTCGCTGACTTACTTCCAATAAGACAAATAACAAGGAAATTACAGCACTTTTATAACCAGTACAGTGAAATGGTATTTAAAACCCTTTTATTTCAACATCAAAGCATACATAAAAGAATGATTTGTTCCCAGCGGAATAACAAGACAAGACAGGACACTTCACTGTCTTCTAAAGCAAAGGGGTTTCTCTTGCCAAGAACTTGAAGAAAATAGATCTGCTTAAAATGATGAACTGATGCTTTTCAACCTGTTAAACTAATGCCCTCAATATGAGGAAGAGTCAAACCATTGTTTGTTTTGAGAGAGAATAAAGATTAACAAGGTAAATTACATGGAAAAGAACCAGAAATACTCACTTATCAAATGCATATTGCAATCATATTTGTTCCTTTAAAAGCTTAAAGGAATACCAAGATCCAATCAAAGAGGAAACCATAGCAATTTAAGATCCGGGAGTAATTTTCCTCATTAAATCAGCTCCAAATCCCACTGCAATCAGCACAGAGCTGTTCTTCCACTCCTCCTTTCTCCTTCCCCTCTGCCATTTTCACTGCATCAAAACGGTGACATTGGAGGGTCTGTAGGAGCAACATTTTCCGTGCCTTGTCCGTGTAATGTCTTGCCTGTTGGAAGGAGCACATTCGTGCAAGGTCCCATTCCACCCAGGCTGTGCCTGAAAAGGTTTTGGAGGAGGCTTGGCCAAAGGGCACCCAGGCCAGCCTGGTCCAGAGGGATTAATGGGCAGTGTGGGCCTGGGCTGGAGGAGAAAGATGTGTGTGGTGCCTGCTGCCAGTCTCCAAGGACCTTTCCTGCAGCAGCCAGCACGTGCGGAGTGTCAGCCACTGTGCTCCTGCGTGCACGTGTGGGCATCCATCACCGTCCCCGGGGCTTTGAACAGCCACTTTGTAGATGAGTAGGGAAGAGGTAAACTGAGTGTGTGTGTGAGGGGAAGAAGGGCGGGGAGGAAGGAAAAGAAATGTGAGAAAGCTTTAGATGTAGTCCAAGAGTCCATCTGGTGCATCCTTCTGATGTTCCCTCGACAGAGCCCTCCCACTGAGAAGGATCCTCCTTTCTCCCTCATCTGCCAGAAACTGAGTCAGAGGCTGGTTTTGTTAGGAAGGGTCATGAAAGCTTTGTTCAGCCTCTCCCCACAGGGGAGTAGGGTATTCGTTTCTATAGGAGGATATTTAGGCTGTCTGAGACTTGCTTGTTCTTATTCACACAAAGCTGGACAGCCTGAACTTGAGAATCCAGCTGGAATGTCCCATAATAGAAAAGGCCTGGGGTTGTTTCAGCTCATGAGTTTCAAGGGGTACTTTTCATTGCTGAGAAATGTTCTAATCACATTTCAGGTTGCTCGTTTATCCTTAGCTGGGGAGAAGGAGTAGGGGCAAATACCTGCTGTGGGCACAGCAGCTGGGCTTTTGACCTCTCTTCGTTCCTGGTCTCTTCACAGCAGACCTGGTGAGGGATGGGGATTCAGGCTTCCCCTGTGCACCTCTTTTTCATACTTTCTCCCCAGAGCCTGTGTCCACAACTGTTCTCCTTCTGGCCGTGTAGGTGGCTTTTACAAGGATTTGAGTGACCTTCTTGTCTTCCCATTGCTCCCAAGCCCTGTGGAGCTCCCAGTCACTGCTGGACCTGCAGGAACTGACTGTAATGTTATTGAGCTGCTTCTAAGTCATCACTTTGGAAACAAGGCTTGTTGTTAACTAGACAGGATTTTGACTTTTAAAATTCAACACTATTTTTTTTAGAAGGGGGGAATTATATTTTACAGGTGTTCATTGGATGGGGGGATTAATGTAATACACAGTGGGAAAAGAATATATGGTGTAACAGAGCTCTAAGGAGCTGTAGAGAAGAAGATAAAAGAAATTGAAAGAATGGAATGAAAGTAACAGATTCCAGAAAGACTTTCATGAAAGTCTGGGGGAATTAATAATTACATAGGAGAATAAGAAATAAAAGAGAACTTTGCTGCTCTACTTTCTTTTAAAAACATCAATTCTCCCCCTCCTCATTTTACTTTCAGTTTGGAGCTTCTAGGTTCAAATTAAATTTAAACAGATGTGCACCAGCTATTTAGTTTCCAAATTCCTAAAGAAAGAGTGTATCTGTGTTTCCACTGATATAAAGTGACACAAAACCACTGTAAAATGAAGAAATTGTACAGCAGAGCTATTTATCTTGCTCATTTAAGATAGGGAAATGTTTTAAATGAAAGTGTAAACAGATTTAATGACCTGACTATAGGAGGATGCCAAAAAAGGTTACTTCTTAAATAAGTAGTAAGTCTTGAAATCAGAAAAAAAGAAAATGAAAAATGAAGCACTGTTACTGTTGGGACCTCATCATTGGTTTGGAAGAGAAGTGCAAAGCAGGGATGGAGGGAGATAAAGCAGGTTTTGAAGAGTGTTGTATCCAGTAGTTATTTTAAATACTTTAAAAGAAAATATAAGGAATTTCATATTACTAAATTACTGGTGGGTGGTTTCTTTTGTTAGCACAGTGCTCAGTTTGCTTCTCAGTGAAGGGGCTGAGCTCAGACTCTGCTCACAGAAAAGAGATACACACACTCTTCCCTGCAAATGATGGGGAACACAGGGTCAGCTACTCAGTACTGCTGAAAGTCAAAGCATTTCCAGTAGTGTCAGTGGAGCAATGCCAGCTTATATGAGCTGAAGACATGGCCTAGAATTATCAGCCAACTGAGGGGCTGTGCTGGGATCAGTTTTGCTGTCTTTTGTTTTCCCAGTGGTTAGTGGATTTCTTGAGTAACCTTGGTGGACATTTAGGACACAGAGCCCCTTCCACAGCTCAGGTGCCCAGGAATGCTGGATGTAGATGCCCCTCACAGAGGGTGGGGTGGGAAGGGAATGCACGAGTGTGTGCAGCCATTCAATGGCCCCATGGCCATGCAGCTGAGAACATGGGCTGCATCTGTGTGGCAGAGGGGAGGCAAGAATCTCACAGGTCCCATAAGCCTTTTCCAGTAGTCCTATTCCCGGCATTCAAAAGGCCTTTCTCTTTTCTAAGACTTTTTCCATGTATATATGTATCTTTTTTACCCTTAGCACCTTTCTGTACTTGATTTGAGCTCTTCTTACCCTGACATTCCTGTTTTCTTTAATTCCTTCTCCTTAAAGGCTGTGACATCATTCAGCGGGAGTTTTCTCTTTTCACTTTGTCCCAGAGTGCTTTTAATGGTGTTTGCTTTCTTTCCCGAGTGTTCCAACAGGAATAGTTTCCCACTGTTCCCTCTGCCAACACTTGAAGAATTTCTCTGGTAATTTCTGCCTCCAGTTATCACATCCAAGTCTCTGGGCTGATCCCATTTTGCTCATGGTCCCTTGGCCTGTTCCAAATCCCTCCAGCAAGCTCACCACCTCATACCATTAATTCCCTGTCTCCTTGGCTCTTCATCTCTATGCTGTCTTCAAATCTTCTTTCCCCTCCAGAGGTGGTTGAACTCCTTAAGCCCTTTGCATTTCTTACCTAACTGAAAATAGTGCTTTCATTTCTGCTGTGCTCTTTCCTGCCCTTGGTGATCTGCTGTGACTGTTCCTTTTGTTCTGCTTCCCCAGTCCTGCCTCAGGGCCTCTTTCCATGCTGCCTCCTAATTAATGTGTGTCAGTGCTCTCCATTTCCTTCTTCAAATCACTTCTTGAAAGCTCTCCTATTTTATAAAATGCAGCTATTTGAAAGGTGCTCATTGGTGCTGGCAAGGAGCAGTTCCACCTTATTTGACAGCGTGAAGCCAAAAGAAAACCATAACAACCACTGCTTTCACACTTGGTATAACCACTGTTGCCCCTCTTGCTTTGTGCCACCAAACTCTGTGGTGCTGATTTTTCCCTGTGCCATAACCATTGCTTAAAATGTTGAGAAGCAAGGGAGGAAAAATGGTTTGATGGCTTCTGTGCTTCCCTAATTTCCTTGTCTTGCATGGGAAAGGGTGAATGCAATTGGTTTACTGAGGTTTTGTACCACATGGGCCACCACCCCAGATGCTATAATCTCTTCCCATGCTCCCTACTTCTCTTCCAAACATGCCAGTCATGCTCCATAGCAGAAAAATTTAAAGGGTGTGAATTCTTCCCACCACAGAGGCCTTGTGCCAAGCAGGCATTTCCCTCACACAGAGGAAGCCCCAGATGGCCCAAGCTAGAGAATGTGTCTTTGGGCCAAGGCATCACTTTAAATTTTTCCTTAGTGTTGTGTTCTAAAGGCAGCAGACAAAGGTTTAGAGCTTTATAAATACAATTAGCTCTAATAACTCAGTTTTAATAATGTTTTTTGAATAAATTTATTTCTGTGAGTATAAATATGTTGCTTGTTTTTAATAATTCTTATTTTAAAACATCTCTTTGCAAAATTCTTCAAATTAAATTGCATTTATCCCTTTTCCTATGCAACGATTTATGAGTGTATATTGGATCTGCTCTTACATTTTTTTCTTCTTTCTAATCTAGCCAAACCCTTATAAGCAGTATTTTACTAATATAAGAACTGTCTCTCGTTGATATTATGGGCACTTCAACCTGGCTGTGTTTGGGGGTATTTATTTTGGCTATTGCATCATCACATATTGAGACGAGAGGAAATAGCTATGTGCCTTCTAAACTGCTAACACTAACGGGAGCACTTAATCTCTAGAATATCTTAACTATACATCCAACATCAACATGTGTGTCAGAAAACACATGAATTCTTTGTGCCTAAATATTCAATGCTCGTGATTAATGCTTAATGCAAAACACACATGAGGGTGTGTGGAAATGTAACACCACTTGCTTTAGGGCCTATTAAAGAACCTCAGAATCCACATTTAATGATATTCCTGAAAAATCCTTTGTATACCTCCTGAGCTATTTGTGCTTCTTTACTGCTTGCTTGCTGTAAGTCTCCCAGTGTCCAGGACTCTGCCTTTTTGCCCACTCTCCAGCCCATGAGTCAGTCACCCTCGGGAACGCAAACCTGGGGGTGGAGACAGTGAGAGTAAAAAGAAGAGACTGTGCCCTGCCAGCAGCTCACTTCCATCTGAGTTAGCCAGGGGAATGCATGGTGATTTACTGATGTGGCAGGGCAAAGAGGCCCATTTACCTGCCGAGGGCAAAGCCAAGACAAGGACTTATGGAACCAGTTCTTCAGCACCTTGTTCCTGCTGCTCCCAGGGCTCCTTCAGAAGGGCAGCTCCTCACTGGAGCCGGTGCCCTGTGGATGTGTGAGCACTGCAGCTGCTCAGGCAGCCCAGCTGTGCTGGAGACTGGCCTCAGCAATGCTTGGAACCACCACAGGTCCCCTCTGCCCTGCCACCAGTGCACTGCTGAGATTTCAAAAGCAGTTGTCATGTGAAAAGCTGAGCAGATTCAGCCCCAGACACACAAAAGCACTCAGCAAAACCTGCCTTTGGAAGTTCCCTTCAGCCCTTATTGTAAATGAGGGTGGCTGAGAAACCTGTAAACTCTGAGCTGCACACCTGTGGGGATCCAGTGTGTGTGGCCTTGGCCCCTGCCCTTCAGTTATTTGATGTTGTTGCATTTCCTTGGGAAAAGGCTTTTATGTAAAGGCTGCTTCACCAGTTGTCAAAGCAATGTTTTCTCACACTCATGGCTCTGGTGCACTTTGCTCTGCGCACACACTCCTTAGATTTACTTTTGGGTTGTATCCTTCACATTTTCTCTAAGTATGATGCACATGTAGTATTCTCTAAAATGTACTGTGAGTTGAAGGTGCAGTTTTTATCTCATTCCACTAATATGTTTTACTCTTTCCCCCTTCAAAGAAAGCCATCTCAATAAATCTACTGCACTTTCACTATATCCCTTATTTATACAGTAGAACAGGAATTGTACTCTCTATAACAAAACAGCAAGAATTTGTGAGAGTTCGAAATCTTGTTACATACGTACTTTAAAATAGATTTTTCTCTATTATTTATTTACCTTTTTTTTTTTAGCATTGCAAGACAAAGGTGAATATCACCAAAGAAATGCCCAGGAAGTTCGGAGTTATGTCAGGTTAAAAGTCTGAAATCACAAACAGCACTCAAAAACATTTTGACTCTCCTGAGCAAAGCAGCACATGCCAGAATGCTGCAGCCACTGACACTGGAGCAGAAGCAGGAGCAGGGATGTTTATTCTATGAAAATACATATATTTTCTTTTTTTTTTCCTTTTTGTTCTTGAAATAGCTTCACTGTAAAATCCTATGGATAAATAGTTGGTCTCACACCCAGTTTTACTGTGGAGGATATATCTGCCATGACACTACTCTTCTGGCAGTGTAAACAGATAATGGTCAGTGTAATAAAGACTCACAGGCTGCAGCTACATTGATTGATGAGCCAGAAAAGGACTTAACTAGGACACTGCATGTACTCGTAGATACAGCATTTACATAGTTTTGTTTTCTCCATGGTGATATTTTATAGTCTACTGTTCCTGGGAAATAACATTATTAATCTCCTTTAAGTTGTGAAGGTGGCACTCCTGAGCATTTTTGCAAAAGTACCATGTTTAGGCTAAGAATAATGAACTAAAAGAAGCCAGAAGATACCTTTATTTAAGGACCCTTCAGATCAGAAATTCTGTGAACGGCTTTTCTTGTTTCAGAAAGAGAAGTTCAGTATTCAAGGCGGGCATTACCCCTGCAAGCCTAAGACTCACTCCCCCGGGGTTTGTCTTGCAGAAAAGTGTGCCTAAATTATCTACCCTTTGCAAGCCTTTCCTGACCTTGCAGGGAGAATGCCAGGCTGTGTGCTATGGGATCCTTATGTGACTTCTCTATAGCAAACTGAGAAAATCAGATTTACATTGGGAAAGGGATGATTATCCTCACTTTCTTTTAGGAAGATTGGCTGTTTTTACTGATGCAACCAAAGAAAGCTGGTTGGTGTCTTGGCCCAAGGCATTGTAGCTTTAGCAAAAGAGAGTTAATGTTTCAGCTTTTCTGGCAGTGGTAAATGTTCACTGATTACTTTTAGTACCTCATATACTAGGGAAAAAAAGCTTAATTTTTGTGTAGGTGCAGCAGCTATTCTGTGATGTGTATGTGTGGATTACACAAGGGAGTGAGTGATTTTGGAACTTATCACCGTGTTATAACTTACCAGCATTACAATTAAGGAGCATCTGCAATGGCAACTCTCTTTCATACTTCTTTTCGATCCACCATTCTTTCTTGCTATTATACTTGATATTATTTGAATCTCTCGTTTCATTTTCATTCAAGAATGAGCCTTGCAGTGGTTCATCTTTATTCCCGACTGTTGTCAAGCACAGATTGAGACACGGTGTGAGTCACTCTAGGCCCCCTAACCAGAAATAACTCACACATCATTTAAATTGTTTGTCAGCCACAGACACATGAGGAATAGAGACCTGAGTCAGAAGGTCCCATCTAGGATGTCATGCTGGACTACCTGCATGGTCCTGCACTCTCATTCAAAGCAGTGGGAACCCAAGTTGTGAATTCTCGCACCTGCCATGACTTTGCTCTAACTAAAAAAAAAAATCCAAAACAGGTTTTCTTGTAAATATTGAACTAAATTAAGACTTCCGTGATTCAATTTTGCTTGAAAAATAAAGGACAAGGCAAAGTATGAAGTCATGGATTCCCATTCTTTCATTTTGCCATCATTCTCTTTATAAAGCCCAGGTAGAGAGGTTTCATCTGAAAACAGGTATATGCTGCTTGCATCTTTTGGAAGTGGTTCCTCATGCATACCTCATGGTATGCATCATGGAACCTAACCATTCTGGAGTCTCTTCTGCTTCTGTGGGATTGGGACTATTTCAATTCAATTCAATATGATTCATGCTGTGTAGATTTTCAGTAGCCAGTGCTATTTTAAATAAACAAGAACATGTATTACATCCCACTTACAGAGCTTTTCCTATTCCTGGGCCCACACAGACGCTGTATGACAGCAGAATCTATGTGCTTCCTTTTGATACAATTTCCCTCACTGCTCCTTTTGCAATGGTGCTTGGATTAAAATTAACCCTGGAAAAATTTTTGACCTTATTTCAAAACAAAACGACTGAGTAGTATGGGAATATCACATACATCCTAAATTATTGGAAGCAGTCCTGGCAACATACGTGGTGACAGACTTTCACTTGACCAAACAGAAGAGCAGTGGTGGATAGAAAAGCTGGATGGTCTAGTGTTTATTTGCCATTTTCATTAGACTGCATTAGGACTGACAGAAAGTGCTTAACTCATATGTCAAAATTATTAGTTTTCCCACATCAAAATATGCTGTTGTTGCAGATTTTGCCAGGTGGTATTGATAAATATAAACTTATGACTTAATTTCTCTAGTGTGTG
Source organism: Sturnus vulgaris (assembly GCF_052056855.1). NCBI lineage: Eukaryota > Metazoa > Chordata > Aves > Passeriformes > Sturnidae > Sturnus > Sturnus vulgaris. The sequence continues at coordinate 74,142,955 of NC_142243.1, read as the reverse complement.
AAGAAATCTTTGGTCTTGGGAAAGGATACTTTGTGGTTAGGTTCTGCTGCTCAGAATTATGTGAAGAGGCAGCAGTCCAAAGTGGACAAGGTAAGCAAAACAGTGTGTTTGCTTCTTGCCTAGTTCTCCAATTAGAGTAAACCTTTGAGGCAGAAATAAGTTTTCTTTGACACTCCTGAAAGGATAATTTGTTTGCACATTCTCTGACCTGCTCTGTGCTGAGACTGGCATAGATGGGTAAATAAAACAGGATGTTTTATGTTTTGAAGCTAGCTAGACCAAATATCTCTGGGGTTTTTCTCCTTCTCTCCAGAAAATCAAATTGTGCTGCCATTGAGAGACAGGACAGGAATATTGTGTGACAGAAGAGGTGTACTATCAATTGCATCATTAATGGAGGGATGTTGATGTGTGGTGCACATCCCTAGCCTGGCTGGTATGCTAGTCTGATTTCAGGATTCCCATGTGATCTTGAGGCTTCAGTGTATTTATATCCTTCCTTCTGGTGGAGATAGGAGCTGATATTCTAGTCCCACACAAACAAAATTGCTCTCAGCGAGCCACAGTGTGCCATATCACCATGGAAATGCGTGGTGGAGAGCATTTCTGAGAGAGCAATCAGTGCTGCTGTCTATCACATCTCTCTACCAGCAGCTGTCACCTGCCAAGCTCATTTCCTCGAGGTCCCCTGTGCTCAGCTGGGTCTTTCTAGGCAGTGTAGATCATGAGCAGCAAAACTGGGACAGCACTAAGCCATTCAGTAAACAAACTTGAGCAGTGCATCCATTCCTGATTTTGCCTGGTCCCCTATGGCCTTGATTCCAAACATTAATGAAAATGCACTGCAAATATGGCATGACTTAATTCTCCCTTTGAAATTCTGTGGAAGAAAAGCACAATGGTGACAATTCATGTTTTGCTGGACAATGCCTGCAGATGTATATGTATTGTCCATGTAGCTTCTGTCTTCTTGTTAGGTGCAACACTGATGTAGAAATATAGGTTGATGTAGAAAAGTATATTTATCACTAGTAATTTCAACTAGCCCTTCCTTAAGAAAAAGATTCAGTAATAGCATTCAGTTTAAAAATCCTAGAAGTTTTGAAAAAACCCACCAAGTTCCCACCTGTTTCAGATAAAATACTAAACTGTGTTTTAACTGCTATATTGTTTCCACTAAAATTCAAGGTAAAATGAATACTGAGAAGCTCAGTCTTTATACATGCTATGACCATAAGATGGAGATATTGGGCTACAAAAGAAATAATGTACTTAATTCCCTCACCACTTTGGTTACTGTGGGTTTATTTAAAGAAAAACTATGATGATTAGCTAAAATAAGTATTATGGTAGGGATTAGACACCAGCCAAACCAGGATGGCAGAATACTAGGAATACAAAGTCTTGCTTGCAAAGTGAATTATTCGAAGTGAAAATGTGAGCTTGTTATTGTACTAATTTACTAGTGGATTGCAGGTGACTTTGTTTCACAAAAATAGGTTGAAACATCAGGCTCCCAATTAACAGAGATACCCTCTTTTCTGATGAGTGGGAAGCTACATGTGTTCTCAAGGCAGGTTAAATGGCTTGTGGATTACACAATCTATACAGTTATTTTCTAATCTTCAAGGACATCATACCAGCACAGGGTCTAGTTTGCATTTCATTCTCTGTAAGAGGCTCTGAGTTTACAATAACTGAGTGGAGGAAATTTTTGGTGACATCAAGGAGAAAGGATTTTCAGGAGGAACTGGAAGGGACAGGTGCAGTCATCAGCTCCTGAAGTACATCTCAAACAGGAAACCTTTGTCAATATCTGGATGGTAATTTTATTAGTGAGGGGATAATTTTACTTTGAAAAACATCTTACAAATATTACCTTCTTGCTCAGCCGATCAACTTCACTCTTTAGACCAGCAATCTATTGTCCCCTCCTTAACTTGTTTCAGTCTGAAAGAGAGAGTTGGCCCCAATTCTTGGTCATGTGTCACCCTCAGAAACATCTGGAAAGTTTAAGTCAGCTCTATCAGGTTTGAACTCGGTGCATGCAGTATTTTTGCACAAGCAGAAATGAGGGGTTAATTTAGTTGATTGAAATTTTAAATTATTAGCTGTTAAATATTAATGGGGGATGATGATGATGATTAGGTAAGGTGAAGGGTGTTTTCTTAATAGCAAAGGAGCTATAACTCCATCAAGGGCATAGTGGGTTTGTCATCAGTCAAAATCATATGGCAAAACCTCTCTAAAATTGATGCTTTGTTCAGTTACTATGTCTGATTGGTACGTATAAGGAAGCCATGAATGAAACACTGTGGCCTGTGTACAGCATGAGATAAGACAAAAGGATTGCAGGGGTCACAGGATCACAGAAAAGCTGAAGTGGGAAGGCAGATCTGGAGACCCTCTAGTTCAAAGCAGTTTCAGCTTCAGCGAATTTCTCAGGGCTACATCCCCTCGGCTTTTGAGTATCTCCAAGGATGAAGACTCGAAGACTCTGTTACCTCTCTAGACAGCCTATGACCACCCTCACAGTAAAAAAAAAAAAAAAAAAAAAAAAAAGAAGAAAATTTTTTAAAAAATTGTTCTTGCATTTAAATGGAATTTCTTCTATTTCAGCTTGTGCCCATTTTCTCCTGTCCCGTCCATGAGTACCACTGAGAAGGATCTGGCTCCATCTTCCCATCTTTCAGGTATTTATCCAGATTGATGAGATTCCTCTGAGCCTTCTTTACTATAGAATGTATAGTCACAGCTCTCCCAGCTTCTCCTCATATGAGAAATGCTCCAGTCCCTCACCATCTTTGTGGCTCCCTGATGAACTTGTTCCAGAATGTTCATGTATCTCTGGTCCTGGGAAGCCCAGATCCAGACCAAGCACTGTGTATGGGTCTCACCAGTGCTGAATAGATAAGAAGGATCATACCCCTTGACCTGCCAGTAAAGCTTTTCTTAGTGCAGCCCAGGATACTGTTAACCTTCTTTGCCTTGCAGATTCATTGCTGGTTCATGGGCAACTGGGTGGCCACCAAGATCCCCTGGATCCTTTCCTGCAAAGCTGATATCCAGCTGGCCAGGCTCCTTCTGTACTGGTGCATGGGGTCATTCCATTCATATGCAGGACTCTGCAATTCCCTTTGCTGAACATCATGAGACTCAGGTTGGCCAATTTATGCAGCCTGTGGAGGTCCCTCTGAAAGATACCACACCCACCTGGTTGTCAGCCACCACTTTATGTCATCAACTGAGTCACTTCATTGTAGAAGGCCATCAGGTCAGTCAGGCATGATTTCCCCTGCATAAATCCACAGTGAATACTCTCAATCTTGTTTTTTATTTTGCTTCATCATATTCACACGGATCAAGGTGAGACTCTAGTTCTCCTGGTCATCTTTATTGCCCCTCTGGAAGCTACCAGTGACACTTTCATCCAGTCATGAGGAACCTCCCCAATTGCCACGACCTTCCAAATATTATCAAGAGTGGCCTCACTATGATATACTCTCAACACTCATGATTCTTCAGTGATGTCTCAGGACTCATGGCTGCAGCCCATCAGAGTCCGTAGATTTGTGTGGATTCAATCTGTTTAAATATTGCCTAACTGGGTGCTCCTCCAGTGAGGGTTAGTTTTTCTTGCTCCAGATTTTCACATCCATGATCTATTCTGCCTCATTTGTAAGTAGCAGGTCCAAGAGAACATCTCTCCTCATTAGTCCCTCAGTCACCTGTGTCAGGAAGTCCTTTCTGACCTTATACATTCACGGCTCCCTGAACAGAGAAACTGGTTTTCAGCACTTGTCTGAATTCTCCATATTAGCAATAGGTAAAAAGATGTCTACCAGTAAGCTAATCAGAATTCATGGGGAGAACCAAGACAGTGAAACCTAGAATTCTACTTTTACATTAGTTCTTCTGGTTAGAACTACATTTCAAGAATTCTGTTTCAAAAAGCAAAATTAAAATTTTCTGTCCATTTCCAAGTTAGTTGCAGTAACTAAATTTGAGCCAAGGAATATACCTGTGAAGATGAATTTAAACGTAAATTCTCTTGAGAAAAGCAATTTATTTATGACAAAGTGGACAGGTGTTGAACTTAATACGGCCAGAGCATGTATTTCAAGTTTGACAAGTGTATAAAGATGCCCTTATAAAAAGGCCTAATGGTGTACTGTTTGTAGATGATTGCTTCTTTAGTGTTAAACTAAGAGTTATCTCAATGAATTTGGGCGATTTTAATATAATAGAAGAAGTCGGGGGAATGTTGCTCAAAGAAATGTACAGAATATACCACACAATTTAAGGTAAGGAAAATGCTGGGTAGTTGCCAAAGGTGGAAGCCCAGTGTATGGACGCAGTGGGGAGAGGCAGGATCCCCCCTGGGAGAAGCCAAATTTGTGTCTGGCCTGGGCAACTCAGTAGTGCCATTCGGTTTCCTATATATGTGTGTGATCACTCGTATTGAACTCAAGGTGAGAACCCCCCTAATCCTCAATGCTTCCTTCTCCTCATCTGTTTCCATAAGAAAGTAGCCTAGGCAAGAAGAAGTGAGAGCCCATTACAGCAGATACATGATAAGGGCACTGGAAATGTGGGGTTGCCCTAGAACCAAAGTGCATTTCCTGCTGTGAAGCTCCTTTGAGGACCCTCTCTGCTTGCCATGCCGCTTAGGTGGCACAGATATGCAAACAGGTACAGCACTGCACACTGACCCCGTGGGAGCTTAGCTCTGCAAACCACAGCGCTTATTTCTGCCTGTCAATCTGGACTTAGGTGTCTAGGTGCAGTTACTTTTTCTTCTGTGTGAAGATAAACAGCACTATTGACACTGGAAATTACTCTTGCCAAAGAGAGATTGAACTTTAGGCAGCCAAGCTGGGGAGTACTGGTGTCAGCAATCCATCTGGAGTTGTGTGATATATGGGAACACAGTCAGGAAAGCACCCAGGTGCCCTGACACTGGGCCCAGGCCTCCTCCCCTCTGCAGCCACTGCACTCCTTGAGGTATTTTATTGCTTATGTCTTTCAGGACATGTGAAAAAGGCTTAAAATACACAAGACAAATTATCCGACATGATTCTCTGGAAAATGTTGTGTATCTTAAATGCAGCCAAAGTGCAGAGTGTATGCCAGTTGTAACAGTAATCACTCATTTTCTGTTTTGACCTAGCTGAGAAATTACAGACTTGGAAAGGAGTAATTTGAATGTAACAATCTTTGCTGTTTCAAAGGTTTTCTTTCTCTTTTACCCTTCTGGGAGCAGCATGTACTGTGTTAGTTTTTCTCCACTTGTTCAGAACATATGCAATTTCATCTGGCTCTACTTTCCTAAGGCAGTTAATCTATTGGAGATACATAATTATATCATATCTCACTTTCTGCCACTCCAGCTCTATCTCAAACATTCATGCAGATGCCAGAAGTGCAGCTGGTAAGGGTTAAACATTAGAAGATCAGTGAATTGCAGAAGAATTTCTCACTGCTTCCAGGTCAAGTATTCACAGGTTGTTGTGTTATGAGCTGTAGCTTCTAGACTTGGATCATGTCAACATACAGAGCAGGGCTGACACTGACACTGAGACATCCATTCCATAAATATTTACTTTTATGTGTGTGTGTGTGTGTGTGTGTGTGTGTGTGTGTGTGCAGGTTTGCGTGCCTATGTATGTTCACTGAGCTCACATCCCATGTCCATCCAGTAGATGGATTTATCCCACTCCCTGACTTGCCCACAAGACAAGCCCAGGACACATATTTACTAGCAACAACACTTTGGAATGCATTTGTGGTTGTAGAGTGCATTTTGTGGTATCCTGCTTTAAACTTGTAATAGTACCGCTATTTTTAACAGCAGAGTAGCTGCATCACTCAGCTATTGGCACAATGAACTGAAATAGAAAAAAATGTTCTTTACAATACAGTCTCCACTGATATAATAAGTTACATTAAAAACATTTCCTCACAGTTATTGTCTCCTTAGAAATTAAATTAAAACATTTGAAGGTTTTCATCCTTCCACTAGTTAGTTTTCAAAAATACAAGAGCTAAAAAAGGAAGCTGAGGATTTTTTCTACAATGGATAAAAAGCCATTGATATCTCAGTGTGCAAGAATTAAAATGACATACAAAGGCATAGGCAATAAAAGACAGCTACTTTCAAGCATACGTGAAAAATCATGATTAAGATGAGGCTTAAAAGCACGTGTTGGGATAGAGTATGAGGACACAACCAGTGTGCAATAGTATTTGTAACTTACACTTCTTTGACACAATCCTGTTTCTGAAAGCCCAAACAAATCACTTCAAAATGTCACAAACATTTGTCATGGTCAGGGCATTCTCAAGTTCATCAGATTTCTTGGATCAGACTGTAATTTTCTCTAATTTATGTATAGCAAATTTATTCTATTGTTCTTTACACTGATAGCTATATTCTAAATTTGAATTGCAGGGCCTAAACAAGATAGTGAAGCCAACAAGTGGTCTTTCATGTTTGGCAAAGGCACAGCTCTTTCTAGCATGAATACTGCCAATTCTTTTGAACATTTCTGTATACATTTTATTATTAATACTTTCTATAGACCTCAGATGTCTTTGGATGAAGTCATGGCTTGCATGTGACGGACTTTCCAAATCTTATGAAAAGTCCATGGATATTAAATTCATTTATTCATCTGTGGTATAACCCATTGATCTTCTGTACACATTTGTCTCCCATGAAGTGTCCTTGCCTTTTAATTAGAGTTATATTCCACTTCTGCTCAGGACCCATCTGTGGTATTCAGACTATGAGGTGTTTGTCAGTCAGGAAGTCAAGTGCAGCCTCCAACACAGTTTTAACTTCATGGAGAAAAATGAGGAAGATTTCTCTTTCTGTGTTCATATTTCTTGGGCAACTGCTTTGTACCACCCACGCTGTAAAGGTGACTGACTATGATTCTCAGACTCATCACGTAATCCATCCAGCAGCCATTCACTGTCACTGTATATGACACAATGATAAAACGTTCCTCTTGATTATGATACCTTAATCTTAAACAACCAGCTATCATTCATAACAGCCACAAGCACTTAAACTTATCAAAACCACAAAAAAAAAAATCATTCTTAACCTTGATTTAGAAAGTTATTAATTTGGTGCAATAATGTGAAACTGGCAGACTATTTAGATGGAACCATCTTCACCTGAATTACTAGAGTTAAAATCCTTTCCTCCAGGGGAGTGTGACCTACAGAAATGTTTCCCATTATCCCAGGCAAAAGAACCATGCTGAAAAGATTAGAAACCATCTCATGCGCACATGCACACATGTGCTCGCATGCACGCACGCTCTCCCACCCCTAGCAGTACTGTGGGTAGCAGAAGGAGCAGTGCCCTTTCACAGACTCCTGCCTTGTACTCAAAGGAAATGCAGCAGACATTTAAATATTTCCAAACCAAACAAGACATCCTGAAGGATTCTCCTCCTGTGGCCTCATTATCTGCTTACATCTGTGTTTTTAAAATCAAAAGAAAGGCTGAAGCAGTCAGAGCCACCCTTGACAGGAGCAGAAAGGGGAAGTGGAGAAGCAATGAGAAAAAGTTTACCTTCACTCAAGCAGCCCTCACTTTCTGAGGACATCAGCATTAATAGATGGTGGTTGGAAACGAAAATCATCATTTAAAAAAGCATCTTTAAGCCTTCGAAACTAAGAGTATGAAAACAATGATGACCTCTTTGTAAGTACCTGATCATTCCTCTAGAGTTAAGGGGCCAACTCTTCCCTAAAGCTGAACCTTTGCATTTGCTTTCCCATAGGAAGATTTGAGGAAGCAACTCTTCTGCCTGTATGACCCTGGGGCCCCAGCAGGGCCTGAGGCTGATGTGATGAGCAAGCTGTTGTCATGAGCAATAGGCTGATGCAGACAAGACCTTTTTCAATGAGTGCCAAATGTCATCAAAGCCCCATCCTGAGGAGGACCTTCTAAAGGGTGTCCCCCACACCACCTACCATCACAGTGTCACCTCCTGTAACTAATCCTCCCTGGATTTTTGCTTTAGTTTTTTAAGCATCTTTTCACCAAATAAAAATACAGCTTTCTCCATTCTCTCTGATGGTCGTGTGCACCTACTAACATGAAAGGGTACTCACTGAAAAATTCCCAATCATTTTTAGTGTGTGGGGAAGGAACTGCAGGAGTGTTTGAGCACCTCATACTTACTGCCTGTAAACATTCAGCTTTGAGGGAAAAAAGAGTAATCAGTGAGGAATTTGGCTTCAAAGTCAATGGCACGATACTGTGTGGTCAGGCTACATTCTCCAAAGCCAGATGAGTAGCCCTGGAGGGAGGGACTGTGCCTTGCTGTTGCAAAGTGTCTGGTAAGCATCTCCAGAATGTTTGCTCCAAGGATGTTTGTTCCAAAGATGTTGTCTCACCTATAAAAGAGGTTAGCCACAGCCTGTGAGCTGGGCCAGCTGCAGTCACAGAGCCACCACCTGTATCAGTCCGGGAAAGGGCTGAGGGTTGAGTGTGTGAGCCAGCCTCATTGTTCCTTCCCACCACTGCTGGGAAGCTGTAATTTTGGGACTGGGTGCAGGTCTTGCAGAGAAAGAGAACAGGGGACAGAAATAAGGGAAGAGTTTCAAATTCGCTGGGAGTGAGGTAGAGAAAGGAAGAGAATAATCTTGAAGCAAAGGAGATGAGAAATGAAAAAAAATGAGAAAAAGAAGAGCATCCTTGTTCCTTGTTCCAAACATGCTCCTCCCATTGAATACACGCTGTTTTTTCACCTTGAGAATGTCAACCTGTAAATAAATTATTTTTATTTCTGAACATAAAAAGTAATCTACGTTGGCAGGTTGTATTACAACTGAGTGCTGTACAAGCTGGACCAACCTTGGGTTGGTTTTTATTGTGAATAACCTCCTGCCTTGCATCTGAATTACCCTGCTGCAAAGGCAAAGGCTGCTTCAGGCATGCCAGGGAGCAGGCTGAAGTAAGAGCAGAGACACAGTTAAGGTGAAGAGCATGCAGGTGGCCATGGGCACAAAGATTCTGCTCCCCTGGGCTGAAGAACTTATGGGTGAAATATATAGGCCTAATCAAACAAAAAGCACACAAGAATATCGGCCTAATCAAACAAAAAGCACACAAGAAGTTAGCCCCAGGGGCAGAAACTGGCTCTTAGCTTCAACACGCTGCTTGCCTTTGCTCTGCTGTTATTCCCGTGCCTCCACTACCAGCAGTCAAGTTGAATTCAGATCTTCTCCAAACTGGGTGCCTCAAGATACTGTGGATCCCAAAAGCCCCAGGAGTGATGAGTGACAAGCAGGCTCCAATTTTAGGCAACAGGCTTCTGTTGTCTTGCTGAAGTGCCACATGGCTTCCCTAGTAAAGGCATCTTGGGTTCCCCAGATGAAAGCTGAGGTTTATCCTGAGAGATGACACACAGTGTCCCATGCCAACCAGCCTGCTTTGCCAATGCTCTCGTTGCCATTACACAAATCCTAATGGGAATCTGTCACACTTGAGTCTCTTCTGTTGGCTGGGAGGCAGTTTCTGAATACTGGCTGTCCAAAGGCTACAGATGAGCATTTTTACAGCCTCAAACTAAACACTGCATCTTTCCTACTAGGAGAGTTGCCATCACTGAAGTCCAGGCTCTACTGGTTGCTGACATTTACATGAGAATTTATGGCTGTAATAAATTATGCTTCAGATTTTCCTTATTTGGAATAATTTTGCAGTATCTTTTCTCCACGTTTTTTACAGCAGTGTAACAGACCACTTTTTAAAGGACCAGGAAGATGTTAATGTTACCTTCATTGCATAAAGATCTTGGATACAAAGCTTTCCAAGAAAGGAGTTTTTGGACAATGAAATGTTATTTATTTACTTAAGCCATTTTATAATAATCTGGCAGTGTAAGCCAATGGTGAGGTCTCGAGCAACTTGGATTCTTTAACTTTTTTTAGTCTCTGTGCACAGGATGTACTTATTTCACTGATAAGACAAAAATAAGGTTTTTCTGAAGAAGAAAATCTATATTCTTTTTCAGCGACTTTATCTCTGCAGACAGACTACAGGTATAAGGGAAACAGGAATACTGACACAGCTATGACAGCTAAAACTCATCTTTGAAGGAATCCACAAATATTATCCATATGCAAGTTAAATGCATTTTCATGTGGCAGCAAATCAATTTTTAATAGGAGATAACATATATTGAGATCTCCACATCCCTCTGAGCACAGAAGCCATGTGTGCTTCAGTAAGGGTCTGATATGCTTCTAGTAACCTAGATATGCCTTGGAGAGAGGGAAATAAAACCTCCAAAGGGATGAGCAGCAAATGGCCTGTGCAGGATAAACAAAAGATCATTTTCATCTCCATGCAGATTTGTCTTTTCCCCATCTCTTCACGTATCTCCATTGTATACATTTCTCTGTTTCCTTCCCAGAACTGAGTTTTCAGGGACTGGCAGCTGCTCATCTCCTGCAGTGTACCAAATAGGAAGGACTTCCCCTCCTGCAGGTTAGCCATCTTAGCTTCCCTCTTTCATTTTGAAAGGCCTTCCCAACATCACCATTATATTCACTCCTTCCAGGCTCCTCAGCTTCCCTCTGTCCTATATATCCCTTTGCATAATGCTTTCCTTTCTTTGGGTTTCCCATTTCCTTTCCCCATCAGAGTGACTCTGACCACTTCTCTTTTGTCTTTTTCTTTATTCATACCTGTTTCCCAGCCCTAATCCCACATGGGTTTCCCCATCCATAGGTCAAAACTCTTTCTTCATAGTAGGCTGGCTTTCTGTGAAGCCATCCTCCTCCTGTAGTCATCCCTTTGGGCTTCCCTGTTTTCCAGAGACATTATTGGTGATACATCTTCTCGGTGGTACCTCTCAGGCCCAAGCAGATGTCATGCTCTCCCCAGACCTATTTCCCAGGGAATTTTGGGTCTGCAAAATATAGAACCACAAATGAAAAATAAAAGAACCCTGTCAGCTGTGAAAGGCTTGCTCACATCAGCATGCTATAGCTCCAAATTATGATGAGAGCCAGTATCCATCTGCCAGTGTTAACGTGGCCCCTCCATGGCCAGTGTGCCTGCTGTCCTCCCATTCCTCTGCAGCCTCTCCCTGCACACCCCTTCCCTGTGCTCCCCCTCCTTTCAGATGGGGACCATCCCTTTCAGACCAGATCTCCGGTTTTAAATCCCCTTGTCTCCTCGTTTTGCTGAGCTGGTTTGGAAGCTGGCTGGAAGTTCCCCACTCTTGGGAGCTCTGTAACCAGACAATGCATCCAGCGACGCAGTTTGGCCTTTTCAAAACAAAATAGGTTTTAAAAATCAACAGGAACACGTTGCTCCGATAACTGGGTTAAAATAACAGAAGAAGGCCTGCACGCGTGAATATGACTTAAGCTTCATTCTTCCCTCCCAAATTTTGGGCAAGTTCCATGTCATCTTGGCACCTCTGCTCTTGGGCTGGGAGGGGCAGGACACAAGCCTGTCTTTCTGCCGGAAGCAGTGTGTTAGACTGGAATGTCTGTCAGCCTGGGTCAGAGAGGGGCTGGTGACACGCCAGCTCATGGCCCGAACAGGACAGTGCTGGGACCATTGGCTGCTTCCCAGTGCCCTGGGTGCTGCCCACTGTTTCTGGGGGAGCCTTATAACACCCTGTATTTAATTCCCTGCACATTTCCTCCTACCCTCCTCCTTTGTTTTTCACTGTAAAGAAAATAACACCAAGGAAATATAGAGTGACATATAATATTTTTAATTTTTTATTTTCTATGGGTTCTTCATTTTTTGCTGGTTTTCTTTCTCATTCTCATCTCTTCTTACCAGATTCTCCAGATCACTGTTACTGCATTAGCACGTGCATTCAGTAACAAAATACTGGTATCTGCAAGTATTTAGTGTTTCCAGTGCATTGGACAAGGTGATTTTACAAATGACATTGTTATTGAAAATACTACTTATTATATTTGTGATACAATATCTGATCAGACTGTATATTTCTCAAAACATTTTTAGCAGGTTTTTCTTTCAGTTAGACTAAGTCTGCCCAAGTAATCAGTCCAAACTAAAGAAACTTTTTCTTGCTTTCTTAGTTTGCACTGCTGTAAGTAAGATGAGAAGTTTATCCATAGGCCTGAAAAGCACTGCATACACTCTGGGATTGATCTTTCAATTGCATCTATATGTTTCCAGACTGATTTTTCTATCAAAAAGTAAAAAAATCTCAAGTAAACAAATACAAAACAACAAACCAAAACTCCAGCATCTCACATCCTTCTATTAAAGAAATTTGACAAGATCTTGGTTGAGTGTTTACTAAAGAAATTAAGGCTGTTACATGATGAGAAGCCATGAACTGAAAGCTATCTAAGAAATTGGAGGCAATAGACATGAAAAAATAGCAAATTTTTGTCTCTGAAAAAAATGTTGGCACTGAAGTGTCAAGGTCTAGTATTATTTAACAAATATATTGGCAGTCTGGAGAGGGGAATGGGAGCAAGGAAGTGAAATGGGTGAAGTTATTTATTTTAGTCAAAGCCCAGTGCTTCGCTGGGGGCAGCATGTCAGTCAGCAAAGCAGGCAAAGGCCCAATACAATGGCAGATAAATTGGTGGCACATGCAAAATAAGATACAATAGAGGGGAAGACAAAATATTCATGTGATGAGGAGCTCTGAAAAATGACTTGGGTCTTACTGAAGGCAGCGTGATAGAAACTTCTGCTTCCTGTGGAGAGTGGTGGGGACTACACAGAGTCACATCAGGAGCCAGCAGTGCAATTTTGTCTATTACTTGTTGTTCAGGATTTGGCATCTTGGCCAGGGTTCATCTCCCTTGACCGCAGAGCAGACATCTTCACCTGAGCCTGTCACCTGAGCTCTTTTACAGCTGATGGAGAGAAGTGTGCATGCAGAGGTTGAGTCATGGTCTTCTAAAAAAGACACCTCCAAGAGATCCCATTACTCTTCCTCAGATGCCTATTTTGACTTTTTCTGTAAAAGGAGTTTTGTCAGCTAGTATTAATATGTATGTTATAGGAAAATGCAGTCTCCTGCCCAAGCAGTTTTCATTTTCTGTGATGTGGGAATTAAAGGTATCACAGTAAGAAGTTAGGGGCCAGGATACCTGTAGATGGTGCTGAGCTGCCTCAGGAAGGGGACAAGGGCAGATGTGGTAAAATCACTTTAAAATAATAAAAACCTAATTAAGATGAATCAAGATCTTCTGTCTTGGCATTTAAGACAGAATAAACACAGACAAAATGCACAGAAGGAAATGTGTCTTTAAAATTCTACCAGCTTCTGGTATCCCCCAGCAGAGGATGCTAGAAAGGCCAAGAGCTGAGTTTGAGTGCAGTTCTCAGTCTGAGAGGGATTGGTGTGCATACATATTTGCCTGATGCAAAATTTCTTTCATCTCTTAAAGCACCTGGGGTGCAACAGGCTGAGCAGGTTGAAAGAAATCTTATATATGTGCAGAATTCACTTGGAAAAGAAATCAATTCTGAGTTCAGTAGGAAGTTCTTAGACTGCCAAGTGGATATCTTGGGAAATGAATGCCCTGGCAAAATTATGTGTGATGACTATCTTCTTAAAACAAGGAAGGACATTCAGGATGTAGATCACACCCTCCAGAAACATTTCACTGTGAGCAAGCAGGGCATAGACTGGTAATGCTTTTTTCGAAGTGCACCAGTTTTCTGTTCCCTTTTCAAATACAAGTTCCTAGAACACATGGGCTTTGAGACTGGTCTGTGGAGGAACTTGCTGCATTTTCTTAATGACGTGAGTCCGCCCGGAAGAACATGAAAACACGGGCAATTCATGGGCAGATTTTTTTAATAGGTTTCTACCTTCTGGCTGTGTCTGTAAGGACATGAGAGAGTTGTCAGGTCCTCTTTCTGGTGGAAAAAAGTGACCTTGTGAATGACAGCTGTGCAGGCAAGAGACAAATTTATTAACATCTCCACAGAGCACACTATGCAGAACATATGCTATAAGTGGGGGCTTTCCCAGCTCTGGGGAGTCCTCTGTCTGCTCATGTGCCTCCTAAAGTGCTGAGCTTGGAACTTTTGCTAGCTGCATGTTTCTTCTTCTGTTTTTATTTTACTTTGCATTCAAAGGGCTAAATAGTGAGAAAGGGCTCTGGCTGCTTCAAACAGTGTACAGGAAATGAACAAGCTGAATAGCATGTTTGCCAGCACATGGGTCTTTTGGCATACTTATAGCCTATCTGGACTATGGATTTGTCTCATTTTTAGCCATTACTAGCCAACCATCAAAGGCTTTTCCATATAGAAGGAACGCCATGTTTTGTTGTGGTTCATGCTCCTGACTAATTAATATGTCCTGAAATGCCCCTAGATGGCATGGTCTGTTTCATATGACCATCTGTTTTCTGTTTCTCACCCTTGGAGTGAGGCTCCTGCCTGGGGACCCTGTGGGTACTTAAAGCCAGAAACAACTATGGGCAGGTGGAAACTGCTCAGATGTCTGTATTTCTGTACTTCTCTTAGATATATGAGGCAGCCAACCCAACCAGAGGTAGTTGAAAAAGTGGACAGAACTCTCTTGGAACAGACAAATGTCAGCTGCTTACAGTAGATACTCTCCTACTCAATGAGAACATGGAATTTTGATCACTTTTCCCTCCAAGTCTAAAGGATGGGGCCAAGAAGGATCTAACCAAATACAGTACTGGCTAGTAGAAGACCTAGCCACTTCTGCTGGGCTAAATCCCATGTTTGTCCTTCTCTTCCTCCTCCCTACATCTCCTGTGGGTCTGATATGCTGAGTCTGCCCTCATGTTCTGGCTATTTTCTCTCTTGACCCCTTCCTTCAGAAACTGAGCTAGAGAAAATTTCCTTCCACAGGTGGGAACTTAGAGACTCAGAATTCAGAATCAGCAGGCTACAGTAAAAAAAATAAAGTTTTGGGAAACCTGGTTCTTCACATTTGGGAAACAAGTACATGTAGATGTCTTTTCTTTTACTAAGGGGTATCATTAAACCCTGATCCTGTAGTAGGACGGCAGTACAAGCAATTCATCAGTAACAAATAGGAGGAAATCAGTGGGAAAAAGTAGAGGAAATGTCAAGGGCTTGCAGAGGTTTGAATATCAGGTTTTATAATATTAGAACAGTATGAATCACTCACAGTCATTCCTTGCCCCATGGTTTTGATAACAAAGGCCATTTTCTGAAGCAGTATGGGACAAGGTTTGTGTCCCAGGATTGAAATAAAGCTCATCTGGCAGACACAGAAATTTTCTGGGGTAATCAACACTCATTGAAAGGTGAAAGGGGATAGCAAAAGATTAGACTCTTGCTGCTGTCACCACCTTCCTGGATATTCACTTGTTGCCATCACAAACACACTGACATCAGACATAAATGCTCCAGCTGAGACCCATCCTCATCCTCATTATGGTCTTGTTGAAGGCAAGCACAGAGCTGTGGTCCTTCCTTCTCTTGGGTGCCAGGTCAGGCTCCACTGTCTGCAGTGGGCTGCAGTGTGCCAGTTGCAGTTCCAGGATGCTGGCAGGGCTGAGCATGTGCCGTCTTTGAAAAAGCCTGATAGGGCACATATCCACGGATAAAGTAGTCTTCTGAAATTCAGACTGTTGGTTGATTTCCGTGGAAGAAATAATGCTTTTAGAAAAGAAATTTTAAGAACTACCATCTCTGCGTGTTTCTCCATACTGCCAACTGCTGGAATCTTGAGCCAGGCTGGACTGCTTCACATGTGCCTGTGCTTAAGATAGGCTTCACCAAACAGTTTCTACTGCTTTATTGACAGAGCCTCTGAGCCTGCTGAGCAAGCTGGCTGAGTCCTGCACTCTGATTGTGCTTTTTCAGACTACTTTGGACACCTTCAATGGGTAGTCAAGCCAGAATCCTCCTACCCCTGCTCCTCTGCTGCCCTAGAACAAGCTTATGTTTGTTTACTGGAGGTCACTTATCTCAAGCTATTGCTTTTTTCCTGTGCACTCCTCCTTGCTGCCTCACACTTAGCAAAACCAATATACTGAGGTATTGAAGTGCTCCTACTTCCCAATGCAACTTTGTTTCTGCTTCAGAAAGGAAAAGGGGGTACACTGCAAAGAAAGCGGCATTTAGTGCATGATATGGAGTAGAACTTGATATCCATTTTCAAGGGACCTAATAATTCTGTCTTTCATTATGGCATAGTGGATCTTTCTTCTATGGCATTGTGGCTGCAGCTGTTGCTTCCATTTTTGAACCTCTTTTATTGATGATTACCCCAACTTGATAATATCTCTCCCTGGAATCTTCACCCTCTCTATCATGGCTCTGCCAGTTAAGTCACCTGGAATCAAAGTACACTCCTTCAGAACTTTTCTGATGCTCCTTTTTCCTCTCGGGTGAACAACTCTGCTTTCCCTTCATTAATGGCCAGGAGACCATCAGGCACTCAGAGACCGTGTGCCGAAAGACAAGTGCCTGGAAGAACCCAGAAATATTTCTGTGTTCTGCAATTTTAACTTATCTTTAATTCGAGCCTTGAAAGCTCTTTATTTCTTTTTTAAAGAAGAGTGATCCCTGTTGCTGACGCTAATCTTCGCTGCATCTTCCCCTTGCCATTTGTTCATATTCACTCCAGAACAGAGGATGAGAAGCACCATCCTATAACCAAATAACTTTCTCTAAGCCACCAGAAAACGCTCTGCAAGCCACCAGTGGTCAACAAATCTCTTGCAAGGAAACATCCAGATTTAAAAAAAAACAACAACTCCCCCCCCCCAAAAAACAGCCCCAAAACTATGAATTCAAGAAAGCTCAAGGCCTGATTTTAAGGTCTTGATTCCACAAATAAGATTGCCCAGAAACTTAGAGTATTGATCATGCTTTAGATCCAGTGTCTAACATTCAGCTATTTCTTAGGGAAAAGCAGCAGCCCTTTAACACAAGGATCCCTAGTCACAGTCACTGCCTTGTTTAGTTTCAATCAGCTTTGGGGAGCTGATATCACTTTAAAGTTGGTCGTATTGGCGCAGCTTGCAGCTGCACATGTCTAAACGAGGGATTAGAGTAATGGAGTGCCCATAAACACCAGTTATGCAGTTTGAACTAAATCACACTTTTCATCATATCAGAAAACTGTTGTGCATGAGGCACTGTCTCAAAGAACAATTTTAAACTAGTTAGAGAGATTTTTCATCAAGTAAAATGTGTTTGGTATATGTTAATCGGGACAGGTATAAACCAATCCAAAGAGGATCTCTGAAAATGAGATAAGATTGTGTACATAAGGGATTTCAGTAGCTCAACTAAATCAGTTATAAAACTTCTAATTTAAACTAATGCTACCTATATTTGGACAGTAAGAATTAATGGGCTGCAGCTCTCCTGCAAGGAAAATGTTGCCAGTGGGGATCCAGTCCAAGAAATCCTGTTCTTCAAAAGCAGCATAGTCTCTTTGAATTACCCTAAAAACATCAAATTACCTGTGAACTCAGTGATACTTAGCACATCACCACAAATTCATTTTGCAATGCTTAAAATAATCGATGTAATGCAGTTAGCATTTCTCCATAAGCTCCTAAATAAATCTAAATCCACTATTAAAATATCTCTAATTTCCAGCTGCAGTTTGGTAGCTGTGTCCCAACATATTTTAAAACCTCCTCCTCCTCCCTGCATATTTGTTTTTAGAAAAGACCAGTGGAGAAGCCAATAGATTTCTATAAATCACTGCTGGATGAAAACAAGCATAAAAAGGAGGCTTGAAGTTGTTTAATATTACAGATGTTTTGGAGCTCTATTCAGTAGTTGGCAAGTCACATGAAGCTGCTCTGAATTCTTTATAATCTAGACACAAAGATCATTGAACTCTGAAAGAACCTCTGGGCTTTTATTCAAAAATATGTTGGCTTCTATTTACCTCTTTCTTCATTTATATCTATCAAATGGCTCAATATATAAATAAAGCCCGGGTGTTCTTATTAGCCAAGGCAGTATTTCATGCAGATTAATGCCAGCAGGTTTTGTAGAATACATCTCTATTCAAAGCTGGAGTATGTTTTGAATTAATTTTCATCCTGTATATGAATCAGGTATATTCTACTCCTTTTCTTATACAGACCTCAGCTGCAGTACATAGGAGGAACCTGTAGTGTTTAATTCTAGTCCCATCATCCTTCTTCAGCAAAGCACTTTTAACTCTAAGCATCTGCATAATCCCATTGACTTTAATGGGAGTACACACGTGCTCAGGTATATTAAAATTATAATTGAAAACAGCACCTTGCTTTCTCGGGGCCTAAGTGACATACCTAGCATTTTACCGAATGGTCTTATTTAAATATTACCTCATGTATATGTTATGAGCAAATCTTTCTAGTTCAATAAAATCAGGCTTATTGTTACTGAATTAAAAAAAATCTTTGCTTTTCTTTGCCTCCAAAGCAGGCTAAAACTCTCACACTAAACTGAAAATATTGCGTTGGCTAAAGGTATTTTGCCAGCTGAGCCAAAACACAGCAAGATGTTCATCTGCTCTTGGCCTTAGTAGAATAATGGGCAAGAAGATTTAATGGGATTGATAAAGTTATTGTTTTAAAGAATGCTTTGGTCGACTACCAGCTAGAAATTCAACATCTCACATAAGATATCTCAGCATTTGGCTAATTTTGCTGAAGTTAAAATGATTGCTCAAATGATCCCAGCTTTCAAGTGGTTGAGTGGGGTTTTTTCTGTGTAATATAAACACCCTCACAAGCAAAATCCCTCCACTGAGGCAGTAAGACTGTGATGAAACCAGAGAATGGAGAAAATATATATGTAAGATTATAGTGGATCACACGCAAACTGTTTGAGGCGCTCCAGCGTGATTTCATTCCCATCCCACGGAGACTCTGCCTAGCGTGTTCTAATAATGGAAATGTTTGGATTAGTCTATGTTCAATCCATTTACCTCAGCACCTCACCAAATGTGAGCTATGCCATCAGTCTAGATGACTAACTATTTGTAATTTAGTTGTAGCTTTCTTGTAGCTGTGGCGGTCCGGGGTCATTAGGGAGGCACGGTTTGCATTACTAATGCATTAGACTGACTGATCTGGTTGGAAAAGCTCATGTAGCTTTCTGGATACACAAGCTGTTCACTAGGATAGACCAGAGGTGTACCTAGAAGTTCTGTGCTCACATCTTCCCTTGAGCCCACCTGAAAGGATAAAGCCACTGTGAGGGCTGAAGTCCTAGGCTGAAAGTCATCAGTGACTTTATTTTCAGACACAGCAGACATGTGAGACTGCTGTTGGGTGTTGCCTGGGTTATAACACCGCTAAAGGGGAAAAAAAGTATTGCTTAGGCTTTTTACAATCAAAACATAGGGAACAAAGTAGTCAGGGACATGTTAGCAGGCAAAGAATTAAGAGAAAAAGAGGAAGATAATAGATTATTGCCAAAGAAAAGAGCAGTAACAGAGCTGTTTTATACCCACTGGTGCTCACTTTAGCATAGCTGCTACAGGCTTCCTTACAGACTGACTAGCAAATGCATGCTCAGTTTTGGGACTGCCTTCCTGGACTCTTTCACAATCCTGAGATTAAATATACACATCTAGGTTTCAGGTTTTGTTCTAATGCTAGAAATGTCAGCTTTCTCTGATACTTTCTCTGACACTGTAAGTCCCCACAAGTCTCAGAGAGGAGTACTGTGTCACTGCTGCTGTTATTAGAAGTCTCAGTGTGATGGATCTCTAACAGAGAATTTCTTTTTCTGAAACGTGAAGTATTTGAGTATGTTCAATGGCTATTAACAAATGTTAAAGGATGTATGGGTAAAATGTAAATACCTTGTCCTCACAGTGGCATAGCTCTTGGTCATGACTCTCACTGGCTCTGCGGCCACTGGAGTTCTTTAGACTAAACAAGGGCTGAATTCCTAGGGTAGAAAGTACTGCAATAAAATCAAATATCAAAACAAAATCAGATCAAATTAACTTAAAAATCTACCCGTTTTTTCCCTCTCTGTCATTTCAGTCACCTTTAAATTCAGAAGAAAGAGTTTGAGCTCGTTTTACTGGCAGCACCCAGAAACATACTGATGAAGAGTACTGTTTCTGAAACGTCCTTTGTTTGAGAGCCTTTAACGGGGAAGAGGGAACCTTAATAGTCCTATATCACCAAGGCAGATCACAGAAGTCCAAATTTGAAGGATGCCCTAGCAAATCCTTCCCCTTTCTTAGGAGACCAGCCAGCGGGAGCATTACTCACATCTTATGTTATATAACAGCACTCAGAAGGTGGGGGAAAAAATAATAATAATTAGAAGATGATTCTCTGTGACAGCACAGCGCGGAGCCGCCGGAGCCCGGCGCTTTGCGGGCCGGGGCCGCTGGAGGGCACTGGCGCCCCGCGCCCGGCCGCCGGCAGGGAAAGGCAGTTTTTTTCTCTTTGAGGTCCTGTCATTCCTGTGTAAACAAGTTACGTTCAAGTGTTTAGGATATAAATTACGACCATGCAGGCTTGCCTCGGAAAGAATGTAAACACAGCACTGTGGTCGGAGCAAACTCTGAAACTGACTTTATAATTTATCACAGGCCCTGAGAAGCTCAGGGAAGAAAAGGGCATGTCTGAGCATAAATATGTATTTTAAAGATGAAGAGTTTTATGTCTATGTATAATTACATAGATATTATATATATATGGGTGGGTGGGTGGTGAGTGCATGAATATATACATATATACATATATATATATATATATTCACTTATATGTGTGCACACATGCACAGAACATTCTGCTGAAACTCTCTCCCCTTTTTCAGCGCTCCGGCGCGGGGCCGGGCAGGATCGGGCGCCGGTGCGCGTTGAGTTATGGGGACGATTCTGTGTCCCCGTCCGACGGGACGGGCTGCGAGGGGTGTGCTGGCCGTGCCGAGCTGCCCCAGGCCGGGCCGGGCCCTTCGGGGTGGGTTCGGAGATCATCCCCGGCCGTGGGGCTGGCTCAGCCCTGGGCTCTGCAGGATGCACAGAGGAGCAGCTCCTGGCGCCTGGCTCCGACTCTTGGCCGCTCGCCATCCACGGGGCACGGCGGCACCGTGGGGACATGGGTGTCTTTGCCTGGGGTGCCTCGGGGACCCTTTTTTTGTTTTATTTTGTACTTTTTTTTTCTCTTTTTCTCCTCTTCGGCCCGGTTCGCTACCCCCACCTTGGTCAATGCTTGCCCTAGACCTTATTAAGCCACGGTTTTGTCGCCGCCCCCCCTGTGACAAGCCCTCTGGGGTACAAGCCCGCATTGCACAGGGGCTCCTGCCCCCACACCTGGAAAAGTCCCATCGGGGCACAAATGGACTCCGAGGCGGCTATGGGGAAAGGGGGCACGGGGACACCCAGACGCATCCCTAAAGAGCGAGGATGTTTCAGACCTCGAGGCGCCCTCCAAGAGACGATCATGCAGTCCTGACTCTCCTGTTTTTGTGTCCTCTACCTCGGTTATTTCAAAGTCTATACAGCAGCAGTGGAAAACAGGGTGGGAAGTGCGTGACGGCGGGAGGTGCAGACCAGGGAGCATGGCACCGGCCTCCTCAGGTCAATCTCTCTCTCTCCTCCTCCGCCTGCAGTGACTGGAGGATTTGGGGTTGCATCTTTAACTCTCCCGGACGCTGGGGTGGAAGAGTTTTCTCAGAAGGAGCCAAATGACAATAAGTGGCTTGCCTGTCAAGTGAATGTCGTTTATATACATTTTATTGGGAAAAAAATTTTTACATCAAAATATTTTGGCAAACTGTAAAAAGTATACATAAGTGCAAATATATTCTCCTTTTAAAGCAATAGTGTGTGAGTATACACGAGATTTATTTAAAATAGTTTTTTAAAAAATATTGTGGTAGAAAACAACTTTTGTAAAAATAAAAAAACAAAACGTTGTATTGCTGCAATACTGGAAAAAAATTGAACTTTTCTTACAGTCTATACACGAAAGGGCTAAACAATACTGTTTTAATAATATCAATTGCTCGGTGCTGAAGTCCATACAAAGTGTCCTTGGTGGGGCTCGGGGAGAGAACACAATGAAAAAATACATTTCCCGCTAGCGCAGTAACAGAATGGGGAGTCCTCGCAGGTGCGGAGACATTTATTTTTCTTATGCAAAGACACTTTCTCATACAAAAATATGTCGAATTGCTCCCTTTCCCAAAGCTCGGTTCTTTAGGAGATCGCAGGAAGCCGGTTTATGATTAAGGTGGTCAGACTTGGCATAAGGACGCTTACGTCCCCCCTAACCCAAAACATCACGCAAGGCATTTTTCTTTTAGTAAGACCTTTGGAGCATTATATCGGCTGTACGTGTCCTTCAGGGGGTGGAGTGGGACCGAAAACACTGCTTCCTTAGGCACATTTGCTAAGTGACTCGTGTACTATCAATGCTATCAGAGTGCACGTTATATTTAATCTGCGTGGGTCCGTCTACACCTCGGCTCTGTTCAGGGACACCTGATTGTCTCTGTTGGGGCGCAGCCTTCACATCACGCAGGGCTTGATGTCTTGACAGACGCTTTGGTGGTGGTGATGGTGGTAGTAAGATCCACTAGCGGACGGGTGAAACGAAGAAATGCCATTAAAATTGAGGACAAAATCTTTCCTGTCACACACCGGGGAGGGATGATGCTGGTAGCGAGGCAGTCCCACTGCAAGAGAAGGAAATAACAAGAGCTGCTCAGAAGTCGAAGAGCTTTTCCCGGGTGGAGCAGTCCTTCCTCCCTCACCCGCAGGGAAGTGAGGCTGCCTGCACAGAGCTGGCACACCGCTCCCTCATCCCCGGTCTCTGCTCCCCCTGCAAGGTTTGGTAACTCCTCTTTGGCTTTCCTGGCAGAGGACTTGGACTCTCCCCCAGGGGCAGAGCCTGACCTGCTGCAGGGCAGGGAGACCGGGGGTTCCATTGCCCCGAGCGAGGAGGGGAAGTGGATTCCCCGGAGCCCCTCATCGCCTGCAGTTCGGCTCGGAGCTACACCCGCTCTCGTACGAGCCCCCGAGCCTGCTCTGCAGGAGGTTCTAGACTACCCATCCGTGCGGCAAGCAGGCTGAAGAGAGGAAGGCGTGCGGGGGTGGATGCCCACGGACAAGCGCCCAGTCGCATCCCGGGCTCGCAGACATCTCTGGGCATTCCTCCTGGGTGGATGGACACGCATTGCTGTCTGCCTGCCCTCTGCCTGGGTATTTTTCAGCGTGGAGGGGTAGTTCAGCCTCTGCGTGGGGAATAGATGAGGGAGTGTGTGTTTTGTGCGTGTGTGTGAGGGAAAGTGGAGACGATGCCCCTTGCGTGTTTTCCTGCGTGCACCACAGCCTTTTGAACCCGATTCCCATCTTTCCTCGCTCTTCCCGCTCCCTATCCCGTTCCTGGGAGGATTTTGCTTCTGACTTGAGAGGCTGCAGGTTGAATTCCAGTCAGGATGCATTTGTGTGTTGATACAGTATGTATTTATTTATGTGTGCGCGTGTAAGAGCGTTCACGCCTTTTCGCGTGTATGCTTTCATAAACATAAGATACACCCTACGGTTCATCAACAACAACAAGCCAAGTACATCCGTGGCACCGACATGTAAATGAACTTGCAAATTCCCATTGTAATTTCCCACAGCCTAAGGCAGCCTTTCGGGGGCTGCATGGGAGATGTCACCCCACCCCCAACACCGAGCCGTAGGACCGTGCTGGAATCTTTGGTTTGCCAGGGTTCCTACTGGATCCGGCAGGGAGGGGAGCATTGCCCGAGCAAGGCCCACAGGGTAGAGCCAGGGAGGGTTTTTGTTTGGCGTGTGGATGTCAAACTCGGCTAGCGGAATCCTGTCAAATATGACCGAGGGTCAAGGGAAAAAAAAAATAAAAGGCGAGGAGAAAAAAAACCAAAACCAAAAAAAACCAAAACCAAAAAACCGAAAAAAACCCCCCAAAACCCAAAACATTAAAAGAAAGAGCAGGAGAGTGAGGGTGTAGGGGGGAAAAAAACAGGAGGGAAACGTCCCCGGTTTTCCTCAGGATGGCGGAGCCGAACCCTTTGGCGGCGTCGGCCGGCGGCGCGCACCGCCCGTTCTCCTCCGGCATTGTCCCCTCCTTCACCCCGCAGAGCTCACTTTATAAAAGTGATTATTTCGCTGGATTTCCTCGGCTTTCTAATAACCCTGCTGGTATGCTCGCCATAAACTGGGGCACTTTATTACAATCCTGATTCAATCATTTAGCAGGATTTAATAGTCTGCGAAAAAAATCCGGCTCCCCCTGCCCCCCAGCTTCAAAATCCTTTTAGCAGAACCAAGCCTCCTGTTTCCAATTTTTACCTCTCTTATTCTTGGGTCTGATGTAAATTCACGGTTTTAAGTCCTCCCTGACGCTGCCATGGGTAAAGAATTATTGACCGATCAACAACGATTGCCACAGAATTTGCTTTGCATTTAACTAAGAGAAAGGGACAGGCGAATTTCACTTGCTGCTGCTTTTGCGGGGACAGTAGGAGAAAGATTATTGCTGATTACAAGTACAAATAAAAAACTTGGATCCTTTTTTCCCCACCTCCTTTTACTCTTCTGAAATATTTATACCATAGAGATTTTACATATCATGCATAAATAAGGATTGGATCCACTAATAAAATAAAAATAAAATAAAGAATTTGGTTTGAATTTTGTTCAGTTAATTGAAGACTGGGTATGGCTTGCGCTAAAGTCTTGGGCCCAGATACTGAAACTGTAGAAAATAAGCGGAGAAACACCGTTTTGCAAAGCGATGGCATTAAATCTGAGCTGCTGGAAAAGGACGCTCGTGGTCGGCATTAAGACAGAGTCCAGCGGTCTGTGTGCGTCTGTATCCGTCCCTGAACAGAAACAATTCGGATTTAAACTGCCCCAGACTCGAAAACCTCAGTGGGACTCCGGGAGGACCAGAACTCTTGCTCTCTCTCCTTCTGCTTTTTGTTTTGTGGAGGTATTCTTGGGCTGTTTCTGGATGAAAATATCTCTCCCAGGAATCAGCTTTCTTACCTCAGGTGTCTGGCAGGAGGAGAGGGCAGCTGCCTCCCAGCCCCGCTCCCCGGGCCAGTCCCACTCCTGCACCGCGCGTGGCCCCATGGGCCCTGTGTGGCGGAATGCGCGGCCGCAAATAGTAAAACAAACAGAGGAAGAAAAGATCCAAAGAAAGAAAAAGAAAAGAAAACAAAAATCCAAGCAAAAACAACAAACCAAAGCAGAAATTCCTAACGGAGAAGGTACGTAGTTCGGCGGGGGATGCCCTTGTGAACTCGCCAGCCTCTGGCCCTGGCTCTAAAAAGCACGTGGAAGGACGTCCTATAGCTCCGAAAAGTTGCTTTAAACCTCAGCAGCAGAGCCCTGTGGGCACAGAAGAGCTCAACTGGGGACGCATCTCGTCCGCTCTCTCCCCTGTGCCGAAACGCCGGGGAGACAGCGACCCGCTTTGCAGCCGCTTCTCCCCGGAAGGCACGTCAAGGCTATTTAGGCCTTTGGGGCTTTTGTTTTTAATGGAGGAAAGTTTGTCAGTGCTTGTTCTCCCCTGACAACCCACGTCCCTTCTGGGATGATGGCAAAGCGACTTGCATGGTGGCTGCCCTCCCCACGGCGACAGCGGGCTGTGGGGAGGCCAGGGCAGGCTGCGGCGCTCGCAGGACAGGAAAATGATTGACAGGCGCCCAGGGAGGGGGCGGGAGGGGACCCAGAGCTGAGGGTCGCCTGTATTTGTTACTTGTTGAAATTCCCATAAAATTGAACAAGACCCCGCTCTCATAGGGGTTAAGTCAGGCTAAAATCCTCTTCGGTGTGGTCCAGCCCAGACTGTCTTTGTTTGCTTAACCTCTGGGACCCACGTTTAAAAGGGCTATTTGGAAAAATTCCCCGTAAGAGCCCAACATCTTTTACCCATTTTTGTGCTCGGATTTTTCTGAGCAGACATTGTCTGTAATCACCGGCCGGGGAGGAGGTGAGGGGGTGGGAGACAGAGACCAGAAAACTCTTTCCCTCCGGTCGCAGAAATATACTCGATCCGCTTTAATCTTTCTAGCATTTTTTAAGATAAGGGGGTGGTTTGGTGTTAGAGGGTTTTTATTTTCTTTTTAATTCCCCTTCCCCTCCCCCCCCTCCGGTATGGTTTAGAGGATAATACTTGACGCCTTAATTTGATTACTCCCGCGGCGCGTCTCCGCGGAGCGCGGTTTACCGAGGCGGCGGCGATGCCCGGCGGCGTTCCCCGCCAAGTGAAGCCGCAGCACGGGGCGGAGGGGTTCAGCCCCGCTGCCCTCGCCGCGCACATGTCGCCGGTACCGGGAGGGGGACGCGCGAACCAGGACGGAGCCGGGACGAAGCCGGGCTTTCCTCGGAGTGCTCCTTCTTGGCACCGGGCAAGCAGGAGGGATGCTCGCAGCCGTGCCCACAGCCGCCCCCGTCAAACAGCCCCCCTTGTCCCGAAACACAACAGCTCCAACCCACGCGTATTTTTTCCCTCTCGCAAACAATGCACCTCTTTTTTTCCGACACCGTGGTGGTCGGAGGTTCCCCGCGCGAAATTTTTGTCGCCGGAGAAAACCCCCTCCGGCGCCGCTTTCCCCGCCGCCCCCGCCGCCCCTCCGCGCCCCTACCTGAGAGGTCGTCGCGGGGGCTCTGGTGCAGGTATCCCTGCTCCAGGGAGTAGGAGGGCACGCTGGAGTGGATGCCGGAGGAGGCGGCGTTGGCGGCGGGGAGGCCCTGCTGCTTTATGTAGGGCGAGGGCCCCGAGGCTGTCCAGTGAGCCGAAGGGCTCGTGTAGGGCGAGTGGCACTCGATGGCGCTCGCCATGGCCGGCGACGAGGGCACGGGGCTGCTGCTGCTGTCGGGGCCGTAGTCCCCGTTGGCAGTCACAGGGCAGCTGGCCATGTAGGTCGAGCCGGGGTTGGGAGACATGTGTGGGACGTGGTGGCCGCCGCTGAGTCCCTCGTAGCCGCTGGCCATGGCGTTGGGCATCATGTCGAGGTTGTAGCCGTTGGAGTGGCAGGCGAGGGAGGCGGGGGGCGCCTGGAAGTCGAAGCCCTGCGGGAGGATGGAGGCGCCGAAGCCCAGCCCGTTCATCATGCGGTACATGGGCTTCAGCGCCTGGCATTTCCTCCTGAAGCCGCGGGGCCGCCGTCGGAAGGAGCCCTCCTCGAACATGAATTCGCTGGCCGGGTCGATGGTCCAGTAGTGGCCCTTGCCCGGGCGGCCCAGGCCCTTGGGCAGCTTGATGAAACACTCGTTGAGAGAGAGGTTGTGGCGCACGGAGTTCTTCCAGCCCTGATAGGAGCCGCGAAAGAAGGGGAAGCGGGCCTGCAGGAACTGGTAGATCTCGCTGAGGGTTAGGCGCTTGGAGGGCGAGCTCTGGATGGCCATGACGATGAGGGCGATGTAGGAGTAGGGGGGCTTCTCGGGCCGCCGCAGCCCCGAGCTGGCCTTCTTGCTCTTGGAGGACGCCGCCGCCGCCGAGGAGGAGGAGGAGGAGGTGGAGGTGGAGGAAGAGGAGGTGGAGGTCTCCAGGGCGGAGGAGGGCGGCCGGCTCATCTGGAGAGCTCCGGGAGCCGGGCTGCAGGAGCGGAGAGGGACGGGGGGCTCCAGCCGCTGCTGCCCGCTCTCGGTGGTCATCTGGCGGAGGGAGGGGAATGGGGCAGGGTGGGGTGAGGCTGGGAGGGAAGGGGGGGAGCCGGGCGGGGTGGGTACCGGGGCGGGGGGTGCCCTGAAGGGGGAGAGCGGGGGGGCGGTGGGAGCCGCTGTCCTCCGGGCACCTCCTCAGCGCGGCGGGCGGCGGTGGGGAGGCGGCAGCGCCCTGCGCATCCCTCCCCACGGTCCCTTGCGCAATGGCTCCTCTGCTTTCCGCCGGAGCCAGGCACTGGGCGGGATGGACCGGCCCAGCCCCGGCCCCGGCCCCGGCCCTGGTCCGGCCCCCTCCCTCCCTGCGCTGCGGCGCCCGCTGAGGGTCCGCTCAGCGCCGCTCCGCTTCCTCCTCTGCCCCCCACCTGGGGACCATCCCGCTGCCTAATCCGGCAAGGAGAGGAAGCGCAAGAGCCTGCCCCCCGCCCCCCAATCTCTTCCGCACTGTTTCTCTTTCATATATACTTTTTTTTTTTTTTGCGTAAAAGGCACAACGCCATCGCCTATCAGTTCCTTCAATCTTGCTATTATTTTTTCTCTTTGCCCGCAGACCCCCCCTAAATCCGGCCGAGAAATCAGCAGAGATAGAGAGAGGGAGAGGGGGAGCGAGAGGGGGAAGAAAGAGACCACCCCTTTTCCAGCTGGCCTCTGTCCACCCGTCATCTGGGCAAGAGGCGCTGCTGCTGCTGCTGCTGCTGCTGCTGCTGCTGCTGCCGCTGCTGCTGCGGCTGCGGCACCATCCCCGGCTCGCTCCCGCTGCCTGACTAACCTGCATTCCCGGGGTTCCCTCGGCCCCACAGGCACGGCTTTGCCCTCTAGTCCCGCCACGGCCCCGGGGCGAGGCGAGCGGCTGCCAGGCCTGAGCTCCGCCGGAGCGCCCGGGGACACACGGGCTCTGATGCGCTCGGGTGCGGGCGTAGACACGTGTGAGGGGGTCACCCACCCTGCGGAGCCCGAGGCAGCAGTGTTTACTGCTCCTCAAGTCTGCAAGGTATCTGTTTTCTAAGAGTTTTCGCTACCCCTCGCCGCCTCCCATGGCCCCATAAAATGTCATTCATTTTATAAAGCAGCAGGGGTAGAGTCCGAGGACCAGGGATGCGCCCTCCCTTCACGCCCAGGGGACGTTCCTCCTCTGCAACGGGTGGGTCATGCGTTCTGGCAAACACCGTTTGCCGGAGGAAACGGGGCACCGGAGAGGGCAGGGAGGAGAGAGGGCCGGCGGAGGCACAGGCCTGCTCAAGAATGATGAAGGAGGCTCCAGAATCAAATTGGAGACGCAAGGAGGACGGCAGCACAAGAGGCAGAGCAGACAGGGATGCTGGAGCAGAGGAACGGGGGTGGGAAGGACGCGGGCAGAGAGGGACGCCGTGTCAGTGGCGTGCCTGCAGCGCTCTGTGTGTGTCTGTGTGTCCGTCTGTCTCCAGTGCAGCTCCGTGCTGAGAGCTCGCTGGTGGGTACGGGCAGGGAGGGGGTGGGGCTGGTCCCAGACAGTGACCTGCAGTTGAGTGGAAGCAGGCTTTTTCCATCAAACTCTGCCTGGATACCACACACAGAGCCCAAGTGTCAGTTTACTGCCCTGAGCCCAGCTCCTTTTCCCTAAGCTCCACAGTAATTAGACAAAGAAAACCTAAATTAACTGAACAGGCGTCGACAGCTTCCTCCAGATCACCACTGCTACATACATGGGAATGTGTCCGAAAATGGCTTGATTGTATCAGAGGATAAGTTAAGAAAAACACTACCAAGCCCGGCAATGTTTACGACACATTTTTAATAGAAAAAATAATCGCTCCGTCCATAGACTATGTTTACCTTTCCTGAGGCATCGATTTAAATTGTTCCCATAATTAAAAAAAAAAAAATTGAAATCTATCTATATCTATCTATCTCATATTTTTTTCTGTTGCTCCCTAGAAAGGCAGGGAGGCCGATGTGCGATTCCTAATCTCGTTGTAACGACCTATTCTGCCTTTTTTTTTTTTTTTTTAATATCTGTGGTTTGATATATAAACATCTTTCCTTGCTCTAGGTCGACGAGTGGGGGTGCTTTTTCACCTTCCTCGGTGGGATGTCTGTCTAAATGTCATTTTCGGATGACGCGTCCAATATCTGCGATCTTCAGGAGACCAAAGGAATTAAAGACAAGGGGGAGGATCGTTGCCTGTAAATCACTCTAACCTGCCCCCGATTCAGACTGTTGGTTTTGATCATTACTTTTAGTCGAGCGGGAAAAATCGTTTACTCCCAACACAAGATGTGACGATGTAGCGGGGTGTCATTGGTTTCTCGGCGGTGCGAGACAGGACGGACAGTGAGGCAGAGCCGGGAAAGGCAGCCCGGTGGCAGAGCCGTGTGCTGCTTCAATCCTGGCTTGACACAGCTCTGATACGGGAATCGGAGCTAACGCATGAAATCTTCGACCTGTTAGCAACGTCCTCTTCTTCGCAGCAGATACTTGTTTAAAACACAGCGTTAAAAAATCTTCAAGACATGATCCTGATCCTTTAAAAAGATGATTTAAATTGCCTGTGATTAAACAGAAGTGCATTTGCTGTTTTGTGGAGATGTTTATTTTGGTTGGTGTATCCATTTCTGAGCTGATCCTAGTTTCGGAGCACAACTGGTTTGTTTTACCAAAGTATACGGAAATTAAACTTTTTGGCAGATTTGGTTACTCAGATGTTGTTGTATAATCATAGTTTTTATTCTAGGAAATCTCTTCATTATTGCGGTTTCAGTTTCATGTTCATAACACAGTCCCCTCTACTTCGTGAGTTAAATGAAATAAGTTAGACTAAACCAGTTAAGAAAATGGAAGACAAATATGAAAGATAAATGTTTACAGTTATGTTGGAGTCCTTCCTTCCCCCCCACTTTTTGTTCTTTTTCTGTTCTTTTCCTCCCTTTTTTAACTGCGTGCTTCAGGCTCTTTCCTCTCCTCTGAGGTTCTGCAGATGAGAAGCGTTTTTTCAATTAAAGCCGAGACTGAAACTTAAACAAATCCCTCCAGTATTGTAAAAGTGCGTTTCCTTAAGCCCTGGAGGATTTTCCTCCAACTGTCAGTTTCAGGGTGCCTGGATTTAGATCTCGATCTACAGCGACTGACAGAGATCCCTTTCCGCATGAGGGGCATGCGGGCATTTTAACGAGCTGGAAGGAGCCTTGCGGCCGCAGTGCAGCGCCCAATTCCCGGCCCTGGCGGCCCGGGACGACCACCTGGAGGGTGTGGAGGGGGGCAATCCCACCGCGGCGGAGGGAGCAGAAAGGCCAGGATGGGAAGGGACTCTCAGCGGGCTTGTCCCGTCCTTTGTGCTGCTCCCGGGACCTCTTGACATCTCGGGACCTCTGGCAGTAGCCGTGCGATCCCGATGTTTGTTTAGAGAGGTTTTTCCGCTTTTTTTTTTTTTTTTTTTTTTTTTTAAAGCCCCCCCTTCCTTCTCTTTCTTTGCATACGCAATGGGCAGCAGGCGTGACTCTTTTTATAGCCATCTCCCTGAAGGCTGCCATTAGGACCCTTCTTCCCAGCTCCTGTCGAAGAGTCGGTCTCTCCCTCCCTTCCCGAAGCAGAGGAAAAGGAGAGATGATCATGACAATCCGAGGGGTTGAGACACCTCCCATCTCAAGGGCAGACAAGGATATTCAGCGCAAATGCACTGCGTTTTCCCATGTGGGAAAAAGCCCCCCCAAAAAACAGCCTGACTCCAAAAGCATCGCCAGACACGCTCCTCATACAGAGCGGACACCTCTCGTAGCATTTTACAGGGGATCACCTGGGGTATCGCCACGTGGGTTTGGCTGGCTTTCCGTGAAAATACCTAAAGAAAATTTTCACCAGTGTCTGAACGTGGAAGAAAGCTGAGCACTGGACACCTACACGAATGTGGTGATGGTAAAACCTCAGGGCCGCACCTTTCCCTTTTCGTCCCTGCTACACAACTCTCAGGGCCGGGGCAGCTTTGTTCAGTGCCCGAGGACGGCGAGAAATACCAGGAGGGAAACAAAGTTTGGGCGAGAAGCCAGCCGAAGAGCAGAATCTATTTGCCTTTAGGGAAGTGTGTTCCAGGGGAAAATCGGCCTCAGCAGGTGGGAGAAGAGTCTCTACTCAACTCTCCCACGCTGGACCCGCAGGACCCTGGCTCCTGGGGGCGTCCCGCAGGGAGAGGGGCTCCGCGGGCCTCAAGGGCCGGAGGATCCCGCGGAGGGGAAGTGCGAGCATTGAACACCGGGGACGAGAAATATCCGCCCCCTGCCGCCCACCCCATCCTCCCCCTCCGAACAGGTCCTGCTTTCACAGGCATTTGGTCTCTTCAGCGGGCTGCAAAAGAGTTTCTCAGAGTTTCTCAGAGTTTCTGGGGGATACTTATGCCTAAGATTTTGTTGCATTATTAATCCCCCAGCTCTCCTCCTCTAAGACTACCTGCATCCCACCGCAGCCTCATCGCTGCCCGGGAGCCGTGGCAGACACACCCTGCAAGTCTGAGCTCCCTAAACCCAGGGTTCAGCCAAGTCGAATTCCACCAAGATGCGGGGCTGTGCCAAAGCTACCGCCCGTGGTCTGCCGGGCCCCAGGGGGCAACCTGCCCCGCACGCCCTTCTATGCTTTCCCCGCAGCCCCGGCACGGTGGGATACGAGAGAAGGGGCGTCCCTAGATGCGGGGTGAAGCAGGGGCTCCGACTAATGGAGGGGACCTGGCCGCCCTGCAAATAACAAGGGTGTTTCAACAGCCCGCCGGAGCTGAGCGGACATCGCGGCGACTAAACCTGCACAGGGACACGCTCCTCGTGTGGTAACAGCGCTGGTTTTGTGTCAGCCCCGGAGTACTTCCACCGAGTGTTTTTGTGCGTAGACTTTGCGTTTCCTATACCAGATGACAATGTTAAAGATTTTATCCCCTCCAATCTCTGCACAGCTCCAACTGAACTTCCCGGAGCATCAAAATAAACCCCCTACAGCGGTCAGGATATAGGTCACCTCTCTAAAAGGAAACACAACCCTTCCAAAAATATAAAACATCTTTGACGTAGAAAAAAAAAAATACTCTTTTGTCTCCGAGCATCCTCTGTCGGTGTAAATAAAACGTGACAGGCGCGGGGTAAAATAAGAAGCGGGATGTTTCGAGATCACAGGAGAGGAGAGGTGCCGGCGCTGTGCGGGCAGCCGGGCGGCGGCAGCAGAGCAGGCGGCTCCGGACAGGTGGAAGCTCTGCCGCGCTCCCGGGAAGGAGGCAGGCTCAGGACTCGGGCAGACCTCCGAGGGAAGGCTGCAAAAGACACGGCTGTGGGACCCGATACCCTCCACCCGTTCACATCCTGCTCGGTTCTCAGCGGTAAAGGTCGCGCAAGTGCCAGCAGAGCTAGTGCAAAAAGAGCGGCAGCCCTTGTAAGGATTCATCGTGTCTCTGCAAAGCTGTAGGAAAAGCCCCCCCCGTCTCCCGATCCTGCCCTGCATACCCCATTGACAGCCGCGAATAAGGGCAAACACGCTTTGGCCCGAGATCTGAACACACGGCACCTTTTTGACTGGCTTCTCCACCGCCCAAGTTTACATTCCGATCAAATGAGATTTCTAACTTTACACATTGTCAATAATTTTCATACATGCGCCGACCTTAATTACTTTCCATACCATTTGCAGCAGACAAATAGTTTCAGTGGGGCGAAGGAGCCAGCGGTGCCCCTGGCCCTGGCGGAGGGCTGCGCTTTTCTCCTGCTCCCCGCCGCCCCGCCAGGAACTCCCCCCTCACCCCGAGCCCTCTGTCCGCCGCCGCCCCCGGCGGGACGGCATCCTCTTCCCGCAGAAATCCGCGTGAAAAGCTCCGCGGGACGCCCCTGGCGCCAGGCAGCGGGGCTCGCCGGGTGGGCAGCGAGGAAGGAGCCCTCGGGGGCCGGCTGGGACTGCATATCGGTAGCATCGGAGGGTGTGTGAGGGTGTTTTAATTTGGGAGGAAGAAGGACTCGGAGGGATGCTCGCAGCCACCAGCGCGGCCCCGCCGGGCGACCCTGCACGCCCCTCACCCGCATCGCGGCGGTGCCCGCAGCCCCGGCCCCGCTGCTGGGGAAGGCACTAATCAGGAGCAGGTTTCCCCGCTCTCTCCTTTCCTCCTCGCCGCCTCCCCCTCCGTACTCCCCTCTCCTTTCGTGAGAGGTTTGCATTAATTTTTAAGTAAAGCCCATAAAACATAACGACCCACTCAAAGGTAGGGCAGAGTTACTGAGTGCCGGATTATTACATGATTTACGAACATAGTTTGGAAAAAAGTAATAATCCAAGATCGCACCTCAGGAGCGAGCCTGCCAGGGCCGGGCACGGCTGCTGTGGCCGCGGTCCCTCTACCTCCCGCCTCGGCGACCCTCAGTAGGGCTGGTCCGAGGTGCGGGAGCAGGAAACCGTAAAACCAATTTGAATAATTTGAATAATTTTTTTTTTTTTTTTGGGGGGGGGGTGGTGTAGGTCTACAGGCTGCGTCTCCCCGCTTTTCCCCCACGCTTTTTACACCGATACCTCCAAATCCCAGTGTCTGCTATGATCCCCCACCAGATCAAAGGGGAAGGGGGAGCAATTGTGCCTGCGGGGTCCATGCCCCCTCACTCCCATCACCCTTTCTCTCTTTCCCTCCTCCATCCGGGAGGTTTTTATTGATGAGCTGCGTTCGAGCCCCTGCACGAAATGTCCCTGAAGGGTTTAGACAATTCATCAGCCATCACTTTCGGTATCTGCTTCCTCCCTTTCAAATACAATCCTCGCACACCACGCTGGGAGGGGAAGGGAGCCGACTTGAGACCAGAACAGCTACATAATCAACGTCAAAATGATACCACTGACCTTTCGGAATCATGGAGTCCCGGCCAAAAATCCCTCCTCATGATTTATTTTTCCTTTTTTTTATTATTTTTTTTTAAACTTTCACTGCCACACCATTTACACCATTATTGCTTGCTTTCCCAAATTCATTAAGGCTTTGCAGCTTGGCAGATCCAGCTCCTCCACCGCAGCAGAAGAGGAAAAAGCCGAAAATACAAAGTGAGGTTTTAAAACCATGTCCTTGCAAGCTGTCCACCGCAGCGTGTCTGGGCGGGGAGGGAGGGACCGGGGGACCACCGGGACGTCCGATCTGCCCCGGGAGGGGACCCCCGGCCCCGCGGCGGCGGCCCGAGCTCTCCGCTGGGTGGCGCTGGGATCCTGGGAATGGGGGCTCGGGCATCCCTCACCTACAGGGACAGGCGCCCGGGGACCCCCGCTACCCCCAGCCCACTGCTCCCGCTGGGCCACAACAGCTCCCGAGCGGCCCAGTTTTAAAGATACGTCCATATCGATATTTTCGCCCCCTATTCAGATGAATTATGCCACTGCGTGGAGAGGAAGAGGGGGGACCCCTCCGATTTCAAAGGCCCCCTTGTTTGGCTCTCATGTCATCTCTACCGATAACGCCAGCCATGCCTGCTTCTTGCCACGAAAATAAATTCCCAAGCTGACAGGCGGAGAGCGGCGGGCCTGGGTTTAAACATCCCACATCACTTCAGAAGTGAAAACTCTCACAGCGGATTTGTCCCAGGGCAGAGTAATATCCTCTGCTTATAAAGACTTGCTATGCCTTTTAAACACGGGGCTGACATCACACATACGTTATAAGTTCGTCTTTATTAAAACTTTGAGACAAGTTTTTATTGTTTGGACCAAAGGCAGAGGAAGAGTGAGATTTGTTGGGAGAGATGGTGCTGGTTATATGGACTTAAATAAACCTCTTGCTCTGGGTCTGGGCGGTGAGCAGGGAGCCTGGGGCTCCCTCTGCCATCGCCAAAAGGGGAACCTGGATGCCAGGCACCCTGGGTAGTGCATAGTGCATCAGGCTGCCTCTTCCCTGAGCTCTCTCAAGGGCAGCTTGGCACCGACTCTGGCTGGAAGGAAAAAATGCTTGTGGCTGCTTGGGTGTGAAAAGCCATTTGAATGACACCAGAGAAGAGGTAGAAAAATGTCCATGTAGTCATGAAGGCATTTTACTATTCCTCTTCTGCAAACCCAGACAGCCTTGAAAGCTGCATGTGACATGCAAAGCAATGGATCTCTTCCAGCACGAGATATAGTTGTCTTCTCTTCCTTGTCTACAGTCTTCAGAAAAACAAAAAGCCAAATAAAAATAGGATAAAATGGATTTGAGGGAAAAATTTTCTTTAGCCTTTCTTTATTTCCTTTCCCTTGTCCTCATTCTTCTTCATGAAAAGAAAAAAAAAACTAAAAGAAAAGAAAATACTTTCATCTTCCCACCCTGCTTGAGGGCTGCTGAATGAGGGAGCCTGCAGATGAGGAGGACAGACCACCCCAGAAGCAAAGCAGGGTCTGCATCAGAAGGGAGCTGCTGTGGAGTCAGACAAAGACAGCAAGGTGGGCACCCATAAGCGTGCTGACAGAGGGAATATGTCAGGTTCAGTGACACAAGGAGGTGGCCAGTGGTGTGGGAAGGAGGTCTGGCCAGCAGACCTCAGGATGGAGGGATAGGTCTCGTGGTTGGAACCTGGCTCCATCTCCAGCTGTCACCCCAGAAATACACGGTAGATGCTAGGAGAGCAAATTAATGTTCTGGGAGTTTACAGCTTTCAGTATCTCGTCACAGCACTTCCCAAGCCATGGCCAAGGAAATACATTCCATACTCACTCTGTTCAGGAGTTCTCTCCTAGCTGTATGCCCAGCCCCAGGGCAGTGTGGCTACAGCGTGCAGTGGGAATTCACAGATGCTCTTGTAGCACAGCAAATACGCAGTGAGGGAAATTGTGTGGAGTGTCTGATTCAGGCTGTACATGAAAACTGATCTATGTCCTGTCCTCCTTTTTCCAGAGGCTCTGCATTGGAACAACAGTGTGCATCTTCATGGGACAGAGGCTTAGTTTCCTGCATTCTGGAAAGACATTAGATGAAGTGTCTTATGGTTAACCATGCATCTGATTATTTCAACAGATCAGACAATAGTGGCTTGGAGGCTCTGAAGACGTGAGAGAGCCAAGGAATAAGTGAAACAACAGTGGTGAAGAGGATGAGAAGTAGAGATTTCCCCCAGGGAAGGCAGCTCTGCCTCTTCTCGTGGTACAGAGGAAAGTCCTGTATTTATTCAAATTCAGCTATTCAAATCCTCCTTACTTTTAATTAGGCTTTTCCCCCCCTCTTCTACTACTAACTCTTCTACTCTTTTTGTTCTCATGAAAGAGACAGAAAGAAAAGAAAAAAGTCCCATAGGCCTTAATAGAGCAGGAGTATATCTGTTTAACAGAAAACATCACATCTTTTGCTCTCCAAATTGAATCCTATTACAAACTCACTCCGAGAAACACCAGACCCAAGAGGAAGAGAACATGGCCTTTTCTCCCAGCTAGAAGAATGTTAGTGAAGCAACTGATTAGGAGATGAATCTGTTGCCAAAGTTATTCTGCCAGTAACTAATTTATTCTCCAAAGCATAACTTATTCCAACTCTTGAAATTTGCAATGTGGATCCAAGGGGAAATTGGCTCACAGGAGGTAGCAGGTTCAAGTCTCTGAGCTTCGCATAGAAATATGAATCTGGTGCTAAGGGTGAAGATATGTCATTTGCTTTAAAAACTTGAGCACTTGGAGCACTCTGGCACATTCATCTCACCAAGATATCTGGGTGTAGAAAAAAACTAGCAGTGATATTTGTGCACATCTGGATTGTGTCTCTATGGTTGTCTGTCTTTTCAAATCATCTCTGATTTTATTTTAAAGTTATTGTTTCTCAGAGACTGGACCTAGCCCTGCAAAATGGCACATTCCCAGCTGAACATTTGGAGCAACAGGATTGTCATCAGTTACTTGGCTCCTAAATAGAAAACCATAAAAGATTTTTCGCATGTTGGTATGAACACACATTTGCATGCACACACAACTTTTACCTTTGTATCTTTATATAGGCATACATATAGCACGTACCTAAAGCATTTGCATAAACTCACCAGTAAGTGCAGTCCAGACAGGCTATGTGTTAAAGGAACAAGTGCCATGTATGATCTTTCTTTCCATGATGTTTCCCTCAGCTGTGGCTCACTCCAGTTCCAACAGAACTACTGAGTAATGTCAGAATGACCAACACCAAGGTGAAATCTTACCCATCCTATTTTGCAAATGGTATTTCTGCCTGAGGTAGATCTGATATCATTGCATTTTTCTTGGCAGACTGGATGCATTGGTAATCTCTGGTACAGGTGAATGAGATGTGGCAACGTAAGTATTTTCCATGTAAGTGAATGGGTGATGCCTTTGGTTTACAGGGTTGGAGGGATGTGATAGAAATTTGCTTGCTTTGTGCCTTGATCACCTTCTCCATGCACACTGTTGCCTATTGGGACTTGCATGTTTTGATGGTACAGAGAAATTCTCAGATCTGGAGGACTATTGTTATCTAGACATTCATTTTCTGTTGCCATCTAAGTGGATCACTAAGTACCTTGAATTGCTGTCAAATTGTCTGCTGCCCCTGGGTAGATCTGGCAAAGAAGGAAGCCTAGCAGCAGAAGGAGGGAGGAGAGCTGAAAGACTGAGACAAGAATGAACTTACCAAAATGGCTGTGGAGAGCAAGGAAAGGTGTTAAAGCTTATGTGACCAAAAAAGCCAGTGATAAAACTAAACCTCAGTTCTAAAACCAGGACAATCTTGATGGACAGGATAATAGGGCTGTTTCTTATCCCATTGGCCTTGATTTTCCATTCACTTCCACTGCAATAAACAAGGAGTAATGCAGATAAGTTAATGAAACTGTGTTAGTGTGGTATACCGAGCTTATTGAAGCTGTTGGAAATTTTACTGTGAACATGAGTAAAAGCAGGAAAAAAAAAGAAAGCTTACATTTCCTCCATTTTGCATGTTTTTATACAGCAGAATTAATCAGTAGTTATATCTCAGTGCAATTGGAACAATGCAGGCACATTGAAAAAAGTGGAAGTGGTGGGGTTATTTTTGGGCTCCTGCCATTGGGTGCAGTCCATTTCTGAGGCTGTGAGCTGGTTCCCCATGAAACCACCATGAGAGGGTGTTCAACTGGCCTTGCTGTCAGGAGTTAGGGTGGAGTTTGAAGTAGCTGACAAGTGCATTAGAAAAAATAAATATAACTGGAATGCTTGGGAAGTTACCTCATGCAGAGCTAGAAAATAATTTGGACTGTTGTAAGAAGGAATATTTGAAAAAAGATTATTCAGTAGGAAAATGCTTGGATTGGCTATTAATCCCCAGTGCTAAGCATATTTTTCTATATTTCTGTAATTATACTATTGCCAGCTACTGTGGGACAATTGACAAATAACATCTGGTCACAAAGCCTGTTCAGGGTGACGGAAAAATCACTATAGCAGCAATTAAAATGCTTAGAGCCAAAGAATAAAACAGCATGCAGCAATCAAATGAAACAGAGCATACTCTACAGTCAATGGGTTTTCTGCTTCAGTTTTAAACACAGCAGTGCCAGTCCTGGTTGTAACAGACACAGACTCACTGCTTTCTCAAATGGTTCCTGCAGACTCTCCTGACACATTAAACTAATCAGCAGTTTTGCATCAAATTCTGCTTGATCCTAGATGGGGCTTCATGCATCCCCAGTTGTTCTGTTAAGAAATATGTATTTCAATTAATGTTTCAGTCTCTTTGATAAAATGCCTTTAGATTTAGAAAGCTGAAAATATGTTTGTTTGTTTTGGGATTTAAGTCTTTGCTGTCTCTCTTATTGATTTGCTTCCTCTTTTTTTTTTTTTTTTTTTTTTTAAGTGTCTGAATGGGGAGTGAAAAGAGGGCAGTGAAAATTGCTTTCATTTGTCTTATTTCTGAACACCTTATGCATATGCTTAATTTATAAGTTAGCAGATAACTTTTTCATAAAAATAAATATCTCACAGTTAATCCTGTACATATATATAATTCTATACCTAGCACATATGAAGAAACATGAGTGGATGTTTACAACTCAAGCCACATGACTTTTTCAGTTTACAGGAACTGTTTAAAAGATCTGTTCAATAGCTGAGGTGTATACATCAGTAGAATGATTACCTTTAAACTTTTGAAACAATATTTCAGCAACAATTTCCTTGTCTACAACTTTACAAGGCTGTAAATAGCCCCTGTGTGCATAATGAATTCTGACATCATAGGCCAGGGCTCTTATACACAGCAGGTTTTCCAGAACTTTTATGAGCAAGTTACACCTTGAGGCAAAACTAAACCCCCCAACTTCTATTATAAATGTTACAATAAAATGTTCCTTTGAGTTTTCCTAGAGCTCAATGTTCCGTCTTTCTTCCCGTTCCAAGTCATTCTTTCTGCACTGTGCGTGGATTCGATACATGAAAAATGTGTTTTGCTGCAGACATATTGGATATTAGGTATGGTTACAAGGTGTTTTTTACGGCTAGGCTTGCAGGACCAATGTAACAAGGTGATAAAGAACAAAATCTCTTACTCTTACAATACTGCACTCAAGGCTGTTGCTATTCCTACTTGAATCGTGTGCGGCGACTTTATTTATCCAAGTGCTGGGTGTAACAAAGCCCCAGTATGTCACAAGCAAGGACTGGGAGGAAAAAGAGTCAAATGATCTGATCATTTCAAAAGATTCAATAGAGACAATGAAATGAATGAAACTATTCCATGTAGTCTACTGTGATTCTCTTAACCCAGTGCTGTGGCAAGCCCATCTTACAGTGCTGTTCTAAGTTCCTTCATATTCTACCAACAAAGCTGATGCAGCTGTAAAGGTCTTTCTTTCTCCTCAGTTTTCCCACAGTAAGTCCAGGCTTTAAAAACACAAATTGAACTAGATAAAATACTGATGCATGCAATCTCCTTTAGATCGCTAGAGCCATTCCCAGCAGCTAAAAGTGGTCCTGGTTAGAGAAAATGAAGAAGCACCCCTTCTGTCCTCTGTATTGTCATTGGACAAGCCACTTCAACGTACATGTCTGAGCAGCAGACTTGCTAAAGGGTGGGGACAGTTTCATTAGCCGAGGAAGTACTTCAAAAGATGCAAGCAGACAGCATTCCTAGGTGAAAAACACAAATGGTAGCTTATCCTCACTGTGTAACCTCCCTTCCCAGCCCTTCCAATACAGAAAGGATTTTCTGATAGTGTGACCAACACCTGACTGTGCACAGGAAAAAGAAACCTAGGCAAGGTGAACTGAAGGTATTTATACAGTCAGCTGCTTACTGAATGTGTGCTGCTGTCAAATGGCCATGCAAACAACCCCCAGTCCTGCTTTTGACCCCAGCTTCACTTTCAATTCTGTGCCTGTGCTAATGTTTCTGGTATCCCCTGGCATGAATTACCAAATCCACAGTGAGACTATATATCTGAGGCAGAAGAGTTTGATTTGCACATTCCCTCTGTGCATTCAGTTTGGAAAGCTGTGGACAACGTGGAGCTACTTTTTCTTTGGATTCTATTTCACCTTGGTCTGTGGAAAAGCAGGGTTCTCAGGTAAGAGGATCAAAGCAAGTGGAGGCAGCACCACTTAGCTAGCACTGCTAGGGCAGAAAAACTCACTGCAAATCTCTGTCAGGAAACAGTTTTTTTAGCAAGCTGATACTCTTCTCCTTTTACAGACTCATCAAACGAACATCAAAATGATGACAGAGTTTTCCTTGGCCCATTTCCTATGGCAGCAAAGCATCTTCCCAGCGTTGCCCCTCCGCCTCTCCAGCACACTGTAAGTTTCATTGTTGCTGAAGTAGGTTATCTAGAGGTCAGTAGGCTAACAGGGTGTTTGGATTTCCTAAAATTGTGCCTGTCCTTAAACGTGGCAAATGGGATTGTTTACACACCACTCTGTGAGCCTGGAGCCGCACACCAAAAGCTGCATACAATGCTGCTATTTCTGCCTCCCTGCTCCCCACCCCCTCCGTGTAGGTATTTCAGCTTTCCGTGGGGGGGCTCATTAAGGTTCATAAAACACAGTAAAGAACCTGGCTGGAGACACTTGTAATTCTACAGGTCCACCATGTGGGATATGCAATAAAAGAAATTGCATAGCTGGAAAGAGATGTCCTCAATAAAAGGCTTAATTGAAAGCAGCCCTGATGGTCAAAGTGGTATCAAGAGGAAGGAACTACCATGACACTAAGGTTTGAATTTGTTTCCTCTGACACTGATTTCCTGTACGGCTTTGAGCAGCAAGGCACTTAATTTCTTCAGAGCTCTGTTTCCTACCCATAAAACGGGGATAAGAAGATTGCTTTTATTTTATTGGATTTTATCTTACCTATTTGGACTGTGAGTTCCTCAGCACAGAACCTATCTCCAGCTAGCTAACAGCATCCATGAGCATGGCTGTTTATGGTGCCAGCATTACAATGTCAAAAGATACACAATATCTCTGTTCTCATCTGCTATTTTGGGGCTCAAGAGGGTTTCATTATGAAGTGCAGGAGTGAGTGTTACACTCTGCTCTTCTTCCTAGACGAGTAAAAAAGCCCTTTTGCAAGAGCTCACTTGAATTATTGAGGACTCTTTTGGGGCTTCATTAAGAACTACATTATTTCTATTTACCCCAATGTACTTCCACTGAGATAATTTCACTGTCTTCACTGGTATTTTGCCTTCTGTTTTTTCTCAATAAAAATATGCCTATAAAAGAGCAACCCAATTCATTTTCTAAACTGAAAACTTTCCACTAATGTCAACAGCTTTGGACTGAGTGTGAGGTACAAGGAAGAACTGCCAACAATAATTTTTTACTTTCTAAAGCAGTAATAATCATTTAAAAAATCCTGGTTTTGGTTGAGGAGAGTGACGCTTCTATGGCTTTTTTTGCTCTTAAACACAATATTCAAACTCAATCTTAACTTTGGCTGCTGTTCACTGAAAATACTGCATAACATGAACACTTAATACTCCCACTTTGTTTTGTCGCCCATTTGTGTCGTGGATAATGTTGGAAATCACACATTATTTCGCTTACAGATTGACACTCAAACATTACAGTGGCCTTAGGTGCATGGTGAAATTTTGGGGCAGAGGAGGACAGTTTTGGAAAGGCTGAAAAATTACATGGATTTACAAAACATCTATGTCCACCTAAAGGGTGCAGAAAGCTAAGGAATTCTTACTGGAATATCAAAGCATATATAATTAACTGAACTTATTAGTTTGACATCATTCTGTCTTTTTGTCATGGCTTCATATTATCTCCCTCCTTCTGTGCATGCCTGGTACCCATCCTGGAAACCACCACTGAGGCAAGCAGCAAGTAGTGAGAGGGATCCCTCTCCCTGTAGAAAAAGTAGACAAAATGACAAAGTTGAAGCCATTCCAATAACTAATGTCCATTACAACGCTTTCAATTGTGCTTGTGTCAGACAGCTGCAGGAGAGATACCACAGCACTAGGAACTACACTGGGGACAGGGAACCTAACATCCACCCCAAACCTAAGCTTGAAGGATGATGGCCACCACCTGCTTGCTGTTCTGAGGGAATGTAACTCCAAGCTGAGTGCATGCAAATGCTCCGAGCCTGAGCAGCACAGTTCTTGTCAATATTCTGCTGATTAGGGCAACCATAAAAAGGAAGATGGCCCACAGGCTGGGCTAGGGGCTATTGTTGGATGTAGTCCATAGCACTTGCTATGTGGTTTTTTAGAACAGCTAAACGTTTGAGGAGTAGTTGCAGTGTGAGTTGTTCCAATCCCCTTTAGGTAACTTGAAAGAGACAGAACAAAAGGAATTGTTGTGTTTAGCAGAAAGTGATCCAATATAGGCTTGAATCTTACTGTTTGTTAGGCTTTTTTTGTGTTATTGGTATCTTTGAAGTTAAAGTTGTGTGATTCTTTATCAATGTGCTGTTAGTTAAAAGTAATTGAGGCAGAGGGTGTGGATGAGGCAAGTTATGATTTTGTATGTGAGTTTGTGAATGACTTTTTTCTAGAAGAAAAGGCAGAGAAGGTGCCATGAGTACACTGTATAAGATATTGAGAGATAAGAGATTCAGAAGGGCACAGAAATGGTCCTTAAATTGCTTCCCCCGTTGCTCTGTGCAGTAGGAAGTGCTAAAGCTGGAGACATTATGAAAAGATAAATAGTGACAGTGTTTCTCTGACTACTTTTTCTTGTGTCAGTGCAGAGGAACCACAGCCAGATGTGACCCCTTTGGGACTTGAAGGAGTCATAGCCCTTGTCCTTGTAAACAGAGGGTCAGGCAGGAATAGGCAAGTGCCAGAGGGGAATGTGTGGCTGAGTGAAGGGACCAGATAGTTTCTCTGTATCTGTTGGTCATGAACTCTGCATTGTTTGAGAAATAAAAATAAAAGATGATGTCCAGTTAGTTAAGCAGAGAGAAAGTATTTATTGGCAGAAGACAGAACTAGGCTTGAAAATACTTTTGGTA
Organism: Sturnus vulgaris; assembly: GCF_052056855.1. Taxonomy (NCBI): domain Eukaryota; kingdom Metazoa; phylum Chordata; class Aves; order Passeriformes; family Sturnidae; genus Sturnus; species Sturnus vulgaris. The sequence goes on along the minus strand of NC_142243.1, from coordinate 74,098,959 downwards.
AGAGTCCATAACTAAATGAGTATCCTGACACCTGATGGGGGTAGAATGGGGAGCCTTATAAAAGCCATCACAGAAACATGACTGAGAATAATGTGGCAGTGACCTGAACTCTTGGGATCTCCCTACACTAAAGCTAAGGGCAATTTAAAAAAAAGGATCCAAAGCCTTAGACAACAGCTATAATAAGTTATAAGAGGTATTTCAGAAACCTGGCAGATGGATTCTATGACTGCTGTATCAGAATAAATTGCTGTGGAAGGGAGACAGGGAAACAAAGGAGAGAGATTGCAGTGCATGCCAAGAATTTGACTTTCTCCAGAGAAGAAGAGATGACTGGATTCTTCTGGGAAATAGAAGTAAAGATCCATAAGCCTTCTGAGGTCATAAACCTGAATGGAAGCGTTAGACCAGAATCTGGTTTTGAGTAAATTAGAAAGTAAATTAAAAGGCAGGTCATGGAGGAGTTTTAATAAAAAATATAACAGGACAAAACTAATCAAAATTTTGAAGTGTGCTGAGAATATTTAACTGTAAGAATGTGGAGAAAGCAGTAAGATACATTATTTTTGGTTCTTATTTGAAGAAGCTGACAAAGGACCTGAAGTTCTGAGGTAATTTAAGTGAGGAGGATCACCTGAAGTAACTTGAAAATGGTGGTGGTAAAACATCTGAGCTCCAAGGACAGATATGTTAAAGCAATGGAGGGGAACAACAGATTTTAAAAAGCTGGTGTCAGGCTGCTTAGTGGGACTCTTTACCAAGGTATCTGTCTGCTAAATCAAAGAAGGTAATGAGTGTTAGCTGATTTGGCCCCAACTTGTGTTATCAGTCTCTTTCTCTCTTATGCTCCCACTAAAATTACATTTATTGTTCATCACCTTGAAGCATTTAGAGTTTCCCATGGATAAGTAAAGAATTCTACAAATAACCTTCACCAAGTCCTTCAATTATTGAGAAGGGCAGGGGAAAGGAAGGGAAAGGTAAATCATTATTTCCTTTTGGTTATGAGCACAGCCTGAAAAAATTATTTTGGTCTATTTAATGCATAGCCCATTAAAGTGACTTCAGAGGATCCTCTAGTTCTGTCACTGCCAGTGTGCTGTCCTCTGGGAGTGGAGAACAGAGGTGTATCCAGGTGTGTCCTGGTGTTATCTTAAAAGACACCTGCAGGCTGCAGTGTTGCCTTGATTATCTGCACACCTCCACAAAGGCTCTGCTTCGTTTTTGTTCTTAATGCTATGCCAATCACCACTTGTAGAAACTGGAGTCAAGAGAAAAACAGCCAACTGCCTCCAAACGAAGACAATACCAGTTAGACACTTTGATCAGTGTTGCTCAGGTTAATGGGGGAGAGAGAATAATGTGGTGTTCTGTCAGTTCTAATAGTAATGTGTCTGTTCCTACCAAGTAGATCTAAGAGACACGAGGTCTGTAAGGGCTGCTGATGCTCCTGTTGAAAGCTAAACCAGTGTTGGCTTAGATGGTGCCTTTTCCTGCAAGTACCTACAAATTCCCTCATATTGAAAGATGTTTAGCTTTGGGTCTAAGAAGTAATATCAAATTCTGTTTTATCCTTTCATTTGAAAGCATGTATCTCAAGAATAGAATGAGGGCCAAATATGTTCTGTAGGCATAGTTCCTCCTTTTGTAAGGGTGGATGATAGGAAAGGAAAAGTTTTGAATCTGAGATTTTTTTCAGTCTGTGTAGAAAAAGTTTAGTGTGTCCAGGGATTGTTGTTGAAGAACATGGAAGACTGAATATTTTGGGACAAGCAAATTAACACAATTATCATTTGGATAGTGGGAAGAGAAGAATCTCTTCTTCATTGGGGTTTGTGTGGGTGTGAAGGTTTTTGTTCTGTTCCTCGATTGCATGGTGACTTTGCCTAGTGCATGCACAGGTGTCACACTTGCTGGATCAGATTTAGACATCACAGAAACAGAAGATGGGGCACCTTCAGTGCCCCTATGGAGGTGAGCTCCTGGGCTCTCCTTGGTAGATTCAGTCCCCAGACCAACCACAGTCACAAGGCATGCAAAACAGCACCTGCTTGTGCTACAGGTCTCAGCTCTGCTGAGCGGGAATCAAAAGGATTTAGAAATGGAGTTTGGATGCTTTGGTGGGACCCTTGGCTGTTCAGCACCATGAACCCCTCAATCTAGAAAGCAATTAACAACAAGATATTGTGCCCCACTGGGAGGTGCTCACTGAGTAATGTACCAGACAGTGTCTCTGTGGAAAGGCAAAGTGTATGCTGGAAAAGCCCTGTGCAGCTCTTGGTTGATGCCAGGCTTAGGGCTTGTAAACTACACTGAGAGAGCTGTGGGCTAAAGGAGGAGTTACAAATCTGGAGAGACCAAGGGTGCTCTGTCAGCCCTGAGGGGGTGTTACTGTCAGATGGGGATCTGCAGATGTGGAGGATATAAATGAGTTACAGGCACAGAAACCAGGCAAAGTCCCAGGTTAGTCTGTCTGCAGAGACTGTCCTGCTCAGTTGCAAGGAGATTTCTCTGGGAGCTATAATTTTTATTTTCTTCTGTAATAAAACAAAGCATCTAGATCCTGGAAGCATCATTTAATGGTGGTTAAGTTTTTTTAGGAAAATTCAGCAATTATTAACTGGGCCTTGTCCACATTCATCCCAATGTTCAAGACTCTGTAGATGTCTTTATTTTGCTTCTTATGCAGGAGTCTTCTGTTTTCTAGGTCAATATGTATGATTGTATGTGAGATTTTTTTTTTCTCATAGTATTTCCCCACTGACTTGTGTACTCACAGTCCTTAATATGTCTGGAGGAAGGGAGCAAGTAGAGTTCTCACCTACGCTTTACAGACAAACTGTCTCACTAAGAGACTGCTGTTATCCAAAAGGATTTCCTGATGGATAGAGCTAGATTTACGGCTGAGGACTCCATTTCCATGCTGCAGATGTAATTTTCTTGTTATGACAGTAGAGCTGGTCATGTGTTTTGCATTTTTCTTGACAGAAAAGTGCCTAGGAATAGGTATATCCAATTGTATCTCAAGTGCTTCAAATGCTTCCTGCAGCTCTTGCTAGGGCTTTCTGCGTGGGTCAATATTTCCAGGAGTCAAATACCTAGAAAGCAACCTAAATCTGGGAATCTGAATTGATGGCCAGCTTTTTTTTTTCTTTTTTTTTTTTTTTTTTCTTCCCCTGGAAGGATGTAAAACAGATGCTACCACCACCAAAATGGGTGCCAGCTCTGATTTCTCAGCTCTGACAGGAACATATGTCCACTTCAGTTTCCTCTATAGTTCCAGTCCTTTAGTTCCACAGAAGCAAAGAAGGGAACATGGCAAATACACAACATCTGATCCAAAGCATGTTGAAATGTATGCAAATCACTATCATGGGCTTTGGATCAGGTCCTAAGTAAACCAATTCTTGGATTGTCACCTCTGGTCATAATGACCCTTTGTTTTTCCTTTTCAATGATAAACGATTATATTATAAAAAGCCTTATGTAATTTCTGGCATGGTTAGGCATCATAAGTGAGGTGTGTAATCTTAGAAATGCTCTAGCTAGTTTCTTGGGTTGTGTAACAAATAATTATGGAATCTCGCTGAGTCTTGCTCTATTATTGTGCAGCTCCAGGCTCTTACCCCCAGTGGCTTTACATGCTTGTTAATATTTAAACTATCTTGTAGCTTGGGTAATTTGTAATGAGTTTTTTGTTGTTGCTGTTACTGAAGCTAATATTAAGCAAAGGTAGTTGTCGGGGGAAAGGGGGAAAGGTGTGATGGATGATTTGTTCTTCTGAAAATGCTTGTTTTAATACCTTTTGGCTCATTCACAGACAGAAATATGAAATAGAAAACTCTTCCAAATCTTTTCTTGTGTGCTTCTCCAGCTAATCATGAACACACAGCACTGCTACTTCTCAGCAGATTGGGCAGGGTGGGCATGAAGGTTTGACATAAAGAATACTTTTATTATAAAATATAGAGCACTCTTAAAGATGGTGGTTTTGCCTACCAAGAGTAAAGCTCTAGACAAAGACTATTAAAACAGAGGAAGTCTTCTGACTACAGAAAGTATCCAGGCTCATAGAAAGGACACAGAGAATTTGGTCAGCCTTTGCTGTGAAAAAGGTGGACAAGGTAGCTCTTGTTCCTGATGATTTTAACCCATACTGCTTAACCATTAGGCCTTTCTTTGATAGCTCTAGTCAAAAACCAAGAACTTTCTAGTTACTTATTCAAGACATCTGTGGTCTGTCTTTGGGGTCAGAAGAACAGATCAAAACCAGAATTTTTTGTGTAGAATTGGATTTTGGTCTTTGGCCGGCCAGTGCTTCTGCTTACTTATGTGGTAGGGAAGGCTTCAAGAATGGAATGTGCATCTATGAAAGCTCATGGTATGGATGGAATGGTGGGGGATCACCCAGAGGGGTTTCAAGCATGACTTATTGTTAACCTCACCCTCCCCCACCAGCTTTTGTGGTCTTCACAGGGACCTGAGGACAGCATGTGCTGTGTGATCTACATGCTGCTTGCTCCAAGACTAAGGGACAGAGCTAGACAGCCCAATACTGATGGCATACATAGGTCCCATCCTCCCTACCACAGCTGAAGTGCACCTGGCTTTTGTAAGAGAGCAATTTTAATAGTGGGGGAAAAAAGGGCTTCAGGTAGGCTCTGAAACAACACTTACCACACAGGAATGCTGCTTTGATTTTCCTAATGTAAAACTGAAGTCCAGATTGAGCTGCAATTGGAGAAAATGGTAGCAACCAGTAAAGATATTTTGTTCATGACTATAATTTCACTTTGGTTTGTATAATATGGGTCCTTGGTGCACTCAGCTCTCAAATCCTTTCTGTGGTTGGAGGCCTCCCATCCCTGAACCTTTTCCAGCTACCTCTACTTCTCAAAGCAAGATACAGTAAAGGTAGAATAGGGTTTATGTGCATGATCAGGATGAGGGATAAATTTATCAAAAATCTTGAAGAGATTTCTCATAAGGAGATTTAATGCAGGTCTGAAATTATAAGTAAAGAGCTTAGGGAAATGGTTGCAAGTTTCTTCCAGATGGCAACTACAGTTGATCCTGTGGCCTTTTATCAGGAGACACTTTCATAACAAAAAAACATGAGGTGCTTCTTTGCATGACACAAATCTGACTCTGAAATTGAACTGAAAAAATTGGCATGGACTCAAAAAAGCGACAGGACAGACTTGCTAAAGCAAGGTTTTTCAGGGCTATTAAGCACAAAAATTCTGTTTTGATTTAGGAATATCCTAATCTTCGTGTAGGAGTAGGAAATATGTGGGGCTATGTTTACCTGCTGTTGATAATTCCCTAAACTATAGAGAATAGGTGTATTGGAGACAGGACTTTGGGCTAACCAAAGCTTCTCTTTCATATAGGACAGGCAGATTTTTGGACATATCTGAAAGGATTTTGGAATTACATTACTTCCTATGAAAAGATGCATAACAGTTCTCACAGTCTTGTTTGGTGTTCCTCATGACATTTTTCCACCAATTACAAGTCAATTGGAAAGCTCTATACAGGTTGGTTGTAAATTTGAAATTTTAGTAAGATGTAGTCCAGCTACATGGAATGTGCTGGAGTTCCCCTGGACAGAGCAGCCAGGGAAAAGGTAACTCATGCTGGTGGTAGTCCAGCAAGCCTATCTACTCTGCTTGAGTCTTTCAGCATCCTAGACAGGAACAGGCTGAGAGATGTTGCCAGAACTCACAGGTTTAAGGGAAGCATATGGGTCGCTGGGGTGAGGAACAGCACAGTCACCCGTGCCACTGGTGATGCAGGTGCTTGCTACTGTCCAGATGGAGACATTCCCTTGCTTGCCCACATCAAAAGGACGCATTCCTTCTCTGTAGTGTCTGGGTCTTTCACTGATTGCAGAATAAGAAACTGGCTCTACAAGTCTTTTTTCATAAAAAATCTTTATTTTTCATGCTCCCACTTACATCAGTGAAACTTGGATTTCAAGACGTATTTTTTTTCTAGCTTTGAGCTCTGTGTTCATAGTGCAAATATGGCCACACTTAATCTGTATTTCTATTCTCTTGTATTATACAGCTTTTCACCAAGACAAACTTATTTCAGTGAACACCAATGTATATTTATCTCTGCAGCCACAAAAATGTTGTGCCTTTTTTTATATTAGTGTAAGTGGTGATTTGCCAAATAATTGAGGGTTTTATTGATATATTATTCAGATTGTGTACTGATGGGCCCTTTGCTATCACTTTTATTGGATGATATTTAAAAAAAATTATCAGGCTTTTCTTCTCCTTATTTTGTGTGGCGTTACAGAATAAAGCAGGTACTGGAGTAAATCAACCAAATGAAAAGTAATACTATGTTTGACAGTGTTGATCATGTCTCTGAAAAAGAAACCAAAGCTGAAATGTAATTTCAAGTAAGATTTTTTTTTTTCCCACCCCATTCCTGACTGGAAATCAGATTCTCGTTTTGTTCTCATTATAACATTAATTAAAAAATATTAGTTGTAATTAAATCTTTAGTTTTTCCTGTATGTTCAGTGTGTAGAACTAAAAGAGCAAGCCTTATGCAGGCAGGGCCACCAGTCAAGCTTCTCTACCAGTCTGTACATATAAACACCTTGGAGTTCAGGTATGTTTTCAGCCTGATATGGATGATCAACACTGTATGGTTATCAGGCATCAGTGCAACTCCAACAGTAGTTGAGTTTACATGATAGAAAATGATGATAACATATCTATGCATTGATGGGCAGAAGGGAGCCCCCAGGGCTCAGACCTACACGTGGTGATAAGAGTGTTTAGGTTGGAAGCTTGTAAACCTCTAGACTTGTGACAGCTATGGTGACAGGCAGAGCTGCAGCCAGGCCTTCAGGAGACCAAGTTGGTTCCTCCTCCTTTCCCAGGCTCCTTCCAGTTGCTGCTGTGTTTGGCAGGTGATTATCCTGAGAGGCAGCAAGGCTGCCAGTGCTTGGACAAAGCTTCTATCTCTGCAGATATCCTGTGGAGTAGATCCAGTTGGAAGGACGTGAATCCATGACCCCCTGGACTTCAGGATTGTCTTCAAGGTTCTAGTTCTCATAGATGTGGGAGCAACTTTCCCCTACTTTGTTAAAGAATGTGTCCTTGTCCATGAGTATCTGACTAACTCCTGCCTATCATGAACCTCCCTGAAGAATTAATGTGTATTTTGAAGGCTTAAGGGGTTTTGTTCTGCCCATTAAGGGGATGTGCCCTTGCAAGACCTGGTCTGTTAGACATTCCAGGTATTGCTCATTGATTTCGCCTCCCACTGGAGTAAAAATGCTGCTTCTATCTATGGTAAGGATGGCATTGCATGTACTTCTGGGTTGCATTGTGTGAAGTGGAATTCTCCTTTGCATGCGAGATTGGATGCAGTCTGGCCCATGAAATCCCCTTGGCTCCTCCCAACTTACTGCAATTGTGGCCATAAGGTTCTTTGAAATAAGTTGAAGATCCAGGAAAATACTTACTGTGCAAGAAATCAGCCTGCTCAGCGTCTTAAGATCGAAAATTTGGCTCTTATAAGTTTAAAGAAATACAACAGAAATGTGAAAATATATAACAAACTATGAGATGAAAATTAGTTTTATGATTTTTGGCTTTATGCCAAAATAAGCCTCTTGCTCAAAACAGAGTTTGATGTCAGTGTTTAAGCCTTCTAATTTGAACACCTATTTGGCCTTTTAATAATGCAGGGGACAAAAAAATACCCCTTCATGCCACTGGTTGCTCAATTTGGCTGGGGTTTCCCATTACCTTCTTTCCCAGACTATTTATAGAATAGCAATTAAGATTAATGTATAGCTGCTCACATTTAGTTCCTGGCTCAGCTGGGTTTTGAGCCACTCCCAACAAGAGCTGAATGACTGGGATATTTAATGTCCATGAGAACTCCTGCTGAAATCAGCTGGAGCTATCTGTCATGTAGGTAGATATGTGCCTATCTTGAAAACAAATGGACTTTTTTTTTTTTCACCATTGTGAAATGAAATTTTGAGGCTGAAGTCAAATGGAACATATTTCTCTGTCAATCTATGGAAATATGTTTTCAGTTTTTCTCAGTCTATTCTTGTCGTTGAATGGAAAATTTATCAAATAAATAGAAGGGAGCTCATTATGTGCATCCATTCCTAACCCAGCCCTTTTGAGGGGAAATAGCCATACAATTCAAGGGTTTTACAGTTGTTATGAAGTGATGAAGTACAGTGATTGGTTTGTGAGGTTTTCTTTGTTGTCTGCAAGCTTTTGTGGCTTGTTGAATACGAGCTTGGATGTGACTGGAACCAGTAGAAATTGTGTAAGGATGGTCTGAGGGCTGCATGTGCCACTTCAAGGAACGTACTCTAGGAATAAGTGTACAACACCAAACTTTTTGTGATAGAGATTCCTGTGATACTCCTGTGCTGCACTTTGTGTAGTGATGGTTGATAGATCCAGGCTATTGGCACAATCCCTGATGTTACTTGCTGGCCTTGTGTCAGAGGATGTGGCTGGATGGTGCTTACAAAAGTAAGCAACCAAAATAAATTGAACTCAAGCAGTGTTCAATCCTGTTTTGCAAGCAATTAAATAAGAATATGATGATACAGTTTTGTCAGCCCTCATCACATCTGGAGACCTGTAGGCACCAGCCTGTTAAGCCAGACTTCTTCTTCTGGTAAGGAAGAGCAGAACTGTGCCAAAGGGAAGGGTCCCACGGCTTAGATTATTATCTGAGTTAGACTCAAGTCTGGGTGCATGTGACTCCTCAGAAATTGCAAAATCTCATTTCTTAAAGGATAATATGACAGGGTGTACAAGTCTACAAGGAGCCCTGCTTTTCCATTGTAGTGTCCCCTGTACTACGATAGATTCTGGTAAAGTAACAACTGCCTGTGTTCCTGATAAAGCTAACTACCAGAAGTACCCCAAATGTAAAAAAAAAATTATGCCTCAGCTTACAGTAGGTTTCTATATATCCTGACACCAAGCTGGCTGAAAAGAAATGAAAGACTTTAGTTCTCCCATGTACATGCACATCTATAATAGGATGACTTAAATATTTAAAATATTCATTCTTTTCCAGAGGTTTTTATTCTTACCTAGAATAAACCTACTGACTTCCACTGAGTCAGGGCCCTGAGAAGAATTTTCCTTTTAATTGCACAAGACAGTTTCCTTTCCACAACAACCAGTTGTGTTGGATGCAGCAGCAGTCTTGAAAGAGGAGTGTGGTCCTTTAATTTAAATACTTCATTACAGTGATATGTGCACGGAGTTAAAAGGTGCTAAAATAGTGGTGTATATACTGGTTCAGTTTAATTTATTTGCTTTAAGATGTTTTATTTTAGGGGCTTTTTTTTAATATAATACACATATGTGAAAATAATTACTAATTGCTGATACCACACTGTGACCTGAATAAAAAGGCTTTTATGGCATCTTAGAGTAAGACAGTAAACTATGGCTCTGGCTAATTAGCACAAGTACTAGTCCTAGAATTATGTCCCATGCTCTTTGTTATACAGACTTACTCCTCCAACTGACAGGCCTTTGGCACCACTGCAGTGTTCACAAACCTGTGGGTGACCTGACTGACTTCTAGCTGCTTCAGCTGTTTAAGGAGTCATCCCCACCACGTAGGAAACTCTAGTATAATTCCCCAACATTTAACTCAAGCTATGAAAATGTACACCTTTCACTTCTTTTCACACGGAGGATCTCTTGGTCTTAAGATTTCAGTTGGGCAAGGAACAAAAAGGTGTCTAACGCAAATTTTCCTGATGCAAACATTAATTAAAGTTCGGGTAATCTTACAGTCCTTGCTCTGCTTGTTTGTAGTGGAGAGGAAGATATTATATTATAACAAGACGATAGCATATGATGAGTGTGTCAAGTCACCTGCTCAGATTTGAGCCTCTCATCTGTGGTGCTAGAAACAATTTTGCAGAGAGGAAATTCTCCCTTGCAGTCCCTGGTAACAGTATGAGATGAGGGAAACTTATTCCAAACACAGAATATACTCAATCTTCTTTGCATGGAATAAAGAAATTGAGAGCAGTACCTATTTCCTGTGGAACAGGAAAATTCTATCCTGAGTTCTCCTTAGGAGCTTGGACAAGTGTTTTACCCTGTTAGCTGTGGAAGACCCAAGAATTTCCCAATTTCCTTGAGTAATGGCATGAGCAGTGCTACACTTTAATTTTGCTTTGGCAGTAACTTTGCTACAGGATGAGTGGGCTTTGGTCTAGGAGCTCTGACCAGATGAAATACAGTTTATATTCTTCCCAATTTAGGATCTGGAAGGAGACTTGCTGTCTGTAAGAGTGTTGGGGCAAACTTTTCTTAGCAGAGGATGCTAAGGCATCAGAAAAGTCTATGGCAAGTTTTGTCCTTTTGTGCTTAGTGTTTTGTAGACTAGATTTGAGGGAAAAATTTTTTCTGTTTCCTTAGGGATAGCTTTGGATAAGAGCAAGCTAGATAAGGGAGCAGAGGAAAGTGAAAGGCTGTTTCTATGAACAGGGTTGTTGAACTGTTACACTGAAGTGGTTTTTTTGATGGTTATTGCTGAGGAGGTTGAGTAACTGCAGTCTGTACTCAGCTGTCATGTGCGAGCCTGGCTGTTTTGAATATAATTTATAACTTCTTTGTCCTTTTTTAACCTGCATCTTCTGGAGCTAGGGGGCATGGGAAGAGCCTGACATAACTCCAGGTATTGTGACACAGAAAGCTATGCCTTTGCCATGTTCTTACAATTAGTCAGAAAGAGATGATCCAGAGAAGTTCAGAGAAACACAGAAATGACTTGGGGGCTTCCTGGACTGACTTATGAGGAAAAAATTGGGAAAGTTGCTGCTGTACATCTGTACAGTTCTGCTAAATGATTAATGGGGAATGTGATGATAACATGCAACTAATTGAGGCTTGTGTATGCCAAAGCAAGGGGAATTACTCTGGTGTTGTATGAGGGTGAGTACTGAGCACTTACCACTGTATTGAAGATGGCTGTGGGAAGTACCCAGAGCAACAGAAACTGCTTGATGATGAAAGAGAATTGCATTATATGCTTGTTTTAGGAACAATAATAAAAATCTGCTATCACCTGGTTGTGCAACTTAACTTGTTTCACAAAGAAAACCGTATCTTTGTAGGGTTTCTTCTTCATTGCTTAGGCTGCTTTTAACAAAGCTCCTACATACTGCCTTGCTTCATAAGTTATTAAGAATAAACTGAAAGAAATTGCACTGGAGGGAAAGTAACTGGGTGGTTCCAGAAGACTTTCATGTCCACATTTTTATACATTCTTATTAGAAATCTAGTGAAGCTATTTCTGTAGTAAGATGCTGTGGAAGGAACTGAAATGGACAGTTTGATGTCACGTGTCTGGTTTGAAAGACAAATCTCTGAGGTTTTAAAGTAATTCAATTACTTTAGAAAATTCAAGTAAAGTTGACAACTTCTATTTGGAACGTTGAAGTTCATCTGCCTGTTTTGTAACAGCTACTGAATAAAGTAATCGGCGAGGAAAATGGAGTCCCGGGTTTCTGCTGAAACATTGAGATCTTTAAGGCAGGTAACTTAAAGATCTACTAAATAAAGCATTAATTTCACAGAAGCAGTCTTGTTGAAGAGTCCTTCCAGTGATGTATCCTGGGATACCTCATGGACCTGCAGAGTGCCTGTAGTTATGCCAAATTTGGCTCAGGTATGTTATTCATTAACACTATTTCTCTATGGTGAATTAAAAATACTTTAGCAATATTAAGGATAAACAAGAAGTGTACTATTTATGTGAAGGGTTACTAGCTGACTGTCAGAAGTTCTTTGAATTTTACTCCAGTACCAAATTGTGACTTAAAATAGCAGCAATTCAAACACAGCTAAAATAAACCCATTGAACCCTAAAACAGCTAAATTATACTTATTAAAACATTTATGAACACATACTGCATATAAACATGTGTTCATTGAATAGTTATGATCAGGAAGCAACTGCAGCAGCATTTGGAAAACTAGGTGTTGGCCTATTTTTCCTGTTTTTTTCTTCTCTTACATGTTTTTCTACCTTGTAGTCCTGGGTCCCACATATTCTGCTCAAGATTTTGTACTGCGGACTGGAGTTGTATTGCTCCATCTTTAATGTTCTCTGCTATTAAGGAGGGGAAAGAACCCACAAAAACTTTGCTTTTCCCCATAGCAGAGGAGGCTATTAGTGTGCCATGCAGCTTGAAGGAGCTCTGACATTTTGAAACAGGTCATAACAAAGAAAACAATAGCATGGTGCAAGAGCACAAATATGTAATGACTGTGTTCTCTCAATCCTTCCTCATACTCTCCCCATCTGCCCCTGGAAAAGAGGACAAAGGCCTGGTCCATCCAGATGTATGGAGGTATAACTTCCTGAAGGCAACAGCAATGTTTAGCTCCTGTACAGGGCTGGAAACTACATGAATCAGTACCTTTCTGAAGCTGTCAATAGATCACCTGGAAAATGATGCATTAATATGTTTGGGCGTTTAGAAAGGACTAGGTGCTCTGTAGCCATCTGTCTGATTTTACGACAGGGTATTTACACCTTGTAGATGTCTTCTCTGAAGCTGGTTTTGAAGCTTCTGAGAGTCAATGAAGATGGGAATTTAGTCAAGAGAAAAATGCATCCCCTTCAGGATGTAAATGAAAGATGGAACTGTATTCATCCATTCATTAAAGAGCTACTGTACTGCTCAGCAAAGCTGCAACAAGCACTATTGCCAAAATCACAACTTAGTGCCTTGAATTTGGCCAGAGGTGGATTTCAACTTTGGTTTTGTCTGCTTCAGACTTAAAAGGCAAAAAGCCTGGCACAACAAAAGGACCGACTCTCTTGCCTGCTATTAATTTAAACATCCCCACCTGCCCCCACCCCAGCCCAGTGAAGGGTTGTGCAAAGTGTGGACTTTGGTTAGAAGCAATATCCTTCTATGCAAGGCTGTGGTTGTGCTCCTTACTCTTCTGTAGGAAGTTTCACCTTGGGCTTCTTAAGGCATGGTGTGAAAAATGAAGGTCCCATGAATTTGAGTCCTTTGTAGGTGCCTTTTCTGGGGTGGAATTTGTTTTTCTAAGGGTCTTCTGTTCCTGAAACATCCAGCCCTTAGGAATCCCCCTTTTCAAAAATGGTTAGGAGCAGAAAAACCTGCAAATTCCAAAGACAAAATTCCACCCAACTTTTTTCAGTCTTCTCAGCATTTAACATGATATAGAGGGCTGCACTTTTTTGCTTTGAAGCTTTCACTAAAGATCTATGTTGAACTTAGTTTTGTAGCTAGCACTGCTGTGCTGAGATGGCTGTTGAATAAAATTACTGATTTCAGTGGATTCCTACCTGACTAGTGTTATGGATACTGATGGGATACTTATGCCATCTCATGTGTGATTTGGAAGGTAAGCTGAAAAGCAAATTTCAGGCTTCATCAGATCTGCTTGGTGAAAACTTGGGTTAATTAATCAGATGGGAAAATAATCAAAATGCTGTCCTGCTGGTATGCCTCCACTATAAAGGAGAATAGCCACAGTATTATTGTATTATCCTGCTGCATGGACTCTGTGATATATGCAAGCTGTTATCTACAGATCACTTTTGCAAGCTGATTTCTTCTGTTAGTTCATGTTTGGCATCCATTAATTCCTCCAGTGCACAAAATTCTGCTTAAATATCTCCTTTGCATTAATTTGGTCTTATTCCACTAAGGAGAAATTTATGCAGTTCTGCTCCTCATCAGATTAAAATTTGAAGAGATTTAGGAAAAGTGGCTAGGACTAACATTATTCAGGTACCATTTTAATCACTATCTGCTGTAGCTGGAGCAGGATATGGAAAAGGTGCCCAAAATATTTGATGAAAATATTTTGATTGTCAGGTATGATTATTATTTTTTCATTTGGAGCAAGTTAAAACATTTGTAGCCTGAAAGAGATGAATCAGTTAAAGGGGGGAAAAGTCTCAGCAACAAAATATGTTTATTTGGAAAGCTAAATCTCTCCTCAAAAAAGCACTTAAAACTAGAGCCAAGTCTGAATTTGAATGTATGTGCAATTCTGCTTAGGCTGGTGTTTCCACCAGGCATATGAAGAAACTGCAGTGGGGTTGGGGCAGCCAGCATGGGATGTTCTCAGGTCCTCTCACAAGCTGATAAAGACTTGTTTTGCTCCCTGTTCCTGTCAGGCTTTCCGTGCTATTGATCTAATTTTTGGCTGTGCAGTGTGTAAAAATCCTTCAAGTATCATCACAAACTGCACCCATCCAACAAATATGTTGTGGGTGATGCAGACAGGGCTAGGGCTAGAAGGCCATGGCGCCAAAGTGCTGGCTTGCTGCTGATGTGTCAAATATCACAAGTCAAAAGGCTTTGTCTCTCTTCTGTCATCCTGATTTATTAGAGGTTAAAAAAGACAAAGTACCCAGACACACAAACATCGCTGTTTTGGGAAAGTCTGCGAAATGGTTAATGCGCTTGTTCCGCACAAAAATGTAAAGTGTCGGTTCTCTGATTACCTGCTGCTGGAAAGTGTTTGGACAGGTGCTGTGTTTCACCAGCCGTCTGTCACAGCTGACAGCTCGGATTTATGGCCGAGCCCGCTCCGAGCGCGGGGCGGGGGCCTCGGGCCGGTCCCTCCGGCCGGTCCCTCCCGCCGCCGGGGCTGTGCGGCGCCTCCGCCGTGGGCGCGGGGCCACGGGGCAGCACCCACACCGCGGCTTTTTCCTTCCCGTGCCTTCGTTTGCCCACAAGCATATGAAATGAGCCGGCGTGCTCGGAGAGGTAGCGCGAACGGGGAGATTTCCACCCAGAGGTCAACAAGGGGAAATTCGTCTCTTGCCTCCTCTTCGGAGGATGATGCTCAGGCAGGAGGAGGCGGAGAAGACCCTCCCTACGTGTCAGCAAGTGATAGCGTCCCAGCTCCGCTGCCGAGCGAGCTCTGGACATCAGGCAATACTTGTTCCTATCGCCCCGTGCCGGGGACCACTTTAAACCCTCATTTCGGCCGTCTGAGGAAATCCAGACAAAGGCTAAGAGAGGACCGCGAGGACACAGATATCCTTATTGCTGTACTGTTGACATACCTTTCTTGACATAAAAAGGAATTTCATAGAAGATAAATACAGAATAGAATACTTATTAACAAGGGATATATCGAACTTTGTAGGCTATTTTTTTTTCCTTTTTTTTCCTCCTTTTTTAGTGTACTTATTTTCTAAAAGTAAAAAGCTCAATGACGTCCTGTTAAGCATGCGTTTACATACAATTCATCCCTATTAACACTTAAAAACCCCCGATTAAAATACACACTTGTGGCTATAATAACAAATTCCACTCTCCATCAAGATATTTTAACATACCCTGAAATATGACCTTTACAGATGGGCGAAAGTAAAAGATGCTAGGAGTTGCATGCTGACAGGTCATGTGGACTCCTATAAAAAAGAGATGGTAAAATACAAGCCAAAGGAAAAAGTAGATTGTGGAAGGGTAGATTAATATTTGCACAGAGCCTTGAAGGCAGAATGATGTCGAAATAGTGTATGTGTGCATGCGCGTGTGTACACAAAAACCAATTCCTTCAAGGGTTGGATTACTTCATACATTAGTCACTAATCTCTCGCAATGTTCTGATGCATGTTATGGTCTGAGCTAAACACACCGTGAAATCTGTTTGAGCTGTATTGAAACAAGTCGGTGTTTTCGGCCGCAGATTGTTCTGTTTGAAGCTTTTCTTTCACAACACACCTTTGCTGTTCAGAATAATTTTTGCGAGTAGGGTAAAAGCTAGTCAGCCGCCGAATCTCGGCGCTGAGGGAAAAAGAGACGGAGAGAAACTCCAAGGTTCAAAATACATGTAATTAGAGAGAAGACCGTCCAGTGCCCAAAATTCTCCTTGTCATCTTTTTTTAGGTAACCTGCGCTTACAGAGGACTTGAAGGGGAAAAAAGCCCGCCGATTTTCATACTTTTTACAGTATTAATTAAAACAAACAACCGAACAAACGAACCCCGAATGATCATTTCAGCATTTGTATAAACTCTTCGAGTTCGGGGACGACACTGATTTGTAATTCAGCAGCACAGGCAGTTAGCTCCCCTACCTTTCCTTTTTCCGACTTAGCCTTTCTGAGACTTTGCTGATCACTTCTGATAATACAAATCAGCCTTAACATAACACCCATCGGGAGAAGGCAACACGTGCAAACTTTTTATTAGCAGCAGATACTCCCCAGCCTTCACCCCGTTGAGGATTCGCCCGCTGTAGGTGCCAGCGGGGATATCACCACCAGAAGCAGCCGGAGCCCGGTAGTGCCAACGACCTTCCTGGAGCGAGTTTTCCTTGGACTGGGAGATGACAACAGGATTACATGTCCTTCGTGGGAAAAATAACAAGAGAAAAAAAAAAGAAGAAGACAGGCAGATGTACAGGATTTTCACAGGCTGCCCCTACGTCAGGCAGTTTGCCTGCAAATCTCTCCGCCTGCAAATCGAATCGCCAGTATTTCTGCACTGCAGGGCTTAGCCCCGCGGGAAATTCTGATCTGACTCGAGGAATCGCAGAGGACTTTCATACCTAGCGGCAGCCCTAGAGGAGAACCTCTCGTCTCCCATGGCTGAGGTTTGGCGGGTCCATAGGTGGCACCTCTACCCGCCGGCAGGGATGGGGATGAAAGGGCGGGCAGCCCTGCTGCCCCCGCGGCCCTAGCCAAGCTTCTCGGTCAAGGTTATCCCACGACAGACTTCCCTCCCTCACGCCAGACCAGACATCACGCTCTTCTCCTTATTACCGCCTTTATTTAGGGGGCAGCTTTTATTCGGGGGAAAGGAGAAAGGAAAAAAACCGGAAAAACATCGTGGCCGAGCGTCAATAAAATGCACACGCACATATATTACATACAAACACAAAAATAAAATACGAAAAAAATTACTCTTCTCTTTCCAGTAGCAGTGGTCTTGGCCATAAATGTAGAACGCCAGCCAGTACAGGAGACAACGCCTGACATTTCCTTGAGCCCTGTCCCCTCTCCTGCCTCTCCAATAATTAATAAAAAAAGCTGCACTCTCTTTGTGTTAAAAACACTGCTTTTATAAATAATTTAATATCTATCCTCCCTTCCCACGAAATGCTAGTTGCCGGACAGGAGAAAAGGTTTCTTTTGGCACAGTGATGCATTGCTTTGCAGTACAGACCTACGGCTCCACAGCAGACCCCGGCCCCCTCCCCTCCTGTGTCCCTGCTGTTCCCGGCCCCCTCCCTCCTCCCCGCCCTCCCAAGCGCACAGCGCATCCCCCAGCGGCCGCCACCGCGCCCCTCCGCGGGGCACCCCCGCTCTGCTGCCCCAGGCTTCGGTAGCAGGAGATGTGGGGACAAGAGAGGGGCATAGAAAAGACGTGGCGAGGGACTGGCTTAAATCAAGTAGTCTCAACGAACAGTAAGAAGCACTTGAGGCTCATGGCTATGTCCAAACCGACAATTGTTTGAATTTTTTCTTTTTCTTTTTTTCTTGCTTTTTTTTTTTTTTTTTTTTTTTTTTTTTTTTTTTTTGGCTTAAGTTAAACCCACTGTCATTTCACTAAGGCACAGTCACCGAGGCTTTTGCTTGGAGGCTGTGGTCGCCTCTGGAGTTAAAGTGCGGGATCCAGAGCCTCCTCCTTTCCCCCCTCCACGCCTCCCCGGGCAGGTCCCTCGCAGGGGAAGGAGGGGGGCTCCATTAAGCCAGAGGGGTCTCCACGGCGTACGGCTGGAACGAAGCCGAGCCCCCCGCCGCCGGCGGCAGCGGCCCGGCGAGCCGGAGGGGCCCGTAGAGCGGGGAGCCGGGCGGCGGCCCCCGCCCGCCCTTGGGGAGGCCGCCGTGGAACAGCGGCGCCCGCGGCCGCTCCGCCAGCGGCGACGGCTCCGCCGGGGCCAGCGCGGGCCGCCCGGCCCCCAGCAGCAGCGGCGGCGGCGACGGCTCCCCCAGCCCGTAGGCGCAGAGCTGCAGGAGGCCCCCGCCGTAGAGGGCGGCGGGCGGGGGCTGCGCGGCAGGTGGGTACGGCAGCAGCGGGTAGGGGCCGGGCAGCAGGTGCGGGGGCGCGGGCGGCGCCGGCCACACCAGGCGGGCGTGCGGGGTCGGCGGCGCCTGCGGGGCGGCGCGGGGTCCTGCCGGCCGCTGCAGGAGGCTCTCGATGGCGAAGGAGCTGGAGAACTTGGCAGCGCCGCCGCCGCCCGCCGGCCTCGCCCCGCCACCCCCCGCCGCTGCCTCCTTGGCGCCCGGCGCGCAGTGACAGGGCGAGGAGGCGCAGCAGCAGCGCGGGGAAGCGCCGGGGGACGCGGCGCCCGCTCCGGCCGCCTCCTGCGGCACTTGCGGCGGGGCGCCGGCGGCGGGGCGGGCGGGCTGCGGCGGCGGGGCGGCGCGGCTGAGGCGCTTGCGGCGGCGGCGGAAGACGCCGTCGGCGAAGGTGTACTCGCTGCTGGGGTTCAGCATCCAGTAGTTGTCCTTGCCCCAGGGCCGCGCCGGGTCGCGCAGCACCTTGACGAAGCAGTCGTTGAGGGAGAGGTTGTGGCGCACCGAGTTGCGCCAGCCGGTGTAGGCGCCGCGGAAGAAGGGGAAGCGGCTCATCAGGTAGTCGTTGATTTCGGCCAGGGTCAGGCGGCCCCCGGCCGAGTCGCGGATGGCCATAGCGATCAGCGCGATGTAGGAGTAGGGCGGCTTCGGCCGCCGCGTGTAGGGTTTCCCCTTGGCGCTCTCGGCCGGCGGCGGTGGCGGGGGCTGCGGCGTGGGGGGCTGCGGCGGGGGATGCCCCGGCCGGCCGGCCCCGCCGCCCGGGCTGTTGGCCGCGCAGTCACCGTCCGAGCCCAGCTCGCTCTCCGCCGGAGCCGGGGAGAGCGAGCCGCTGCCTTCCTGGTCGCTGCCGGTGCTCAGCTTGTCCTCATAGTGCTGCGAGAACACCTCCAGCTTCATGGCGGCGGCGCCGCCGGCCCCCCCGCACCTCGCGGCTCCGCTGGGCGGGAGCGACCCCCGCCCCTCGGCGCGGCCTCAAGGGAGGCGGGAGGCAGCGAGGCGACCCGGGGGCTTTCTGCGCCCTCGCCGGAGTGGACAGCTCCGCGGCGGCGGGCGAGACGGTCAGGGCAGGGCAGCGGGGCTCCGCGCCGGCCTCAGCCCGCCGGCCCGCGGTCGCTGGCAGGGGCCGGCCCCTTGGCGGCCGGTGGGCGCCGAGGACGGGCGGCGGTGCCCTGCCGCCCTCGGGACTGGGCGATTCCTCCGGGCTTCCACCTCCTTCTCCCCCACTGGGGTGCTCGCTCTCCTTTCGCCTCTTTTTGTCCTTCTCTCTCTTTACTCTCGCCGCTCCATGGGGCCGAAGGAGAGGGGCGAGGCGGGCCCCGTGGAGCCGGTGTGAGGAGAGGGCGGGCGGGCGGGCGGCTGCCGGAGCCGGCACTTGTCCGTGTCCGCCCGGGCTCGGTGCTGCTCGGGGGCGCTGCCGCTGTTACCGTTCGGCGCTCCCCGGGCGCGGGGAGAAGCTCTCGAGGGCCGTCGGGGTTACTCCGCTCTCCGGCTTCGACCCCTGTCAGTGCCGGGACGTCGGGCTGGCTCCTCGCTGCGAGGCGGGCAGCAGACAGGTTATTAGGGTTATTAGTGTTATTGTCATTATCTCTCCCTTCCCCTGTGGTTGTGTGTCTCTCCACCACTTTCAGACCAGCCCATTATAACGCCGGAGAGAGGCGGAGCCAGGACAAAGATCTGAAAGGGTGGTGGGTGGAGAAGCAAGGTAGCAAAGGTGGGTATGCCCTAATAAGCCGTATCAGAGCCGTAATTAGCCAAGATGACAGCGAGGTCTTGTTGGAAAGTTATTTTACGAAACTTGTTTGTATTTTCTCCTGCCAGGTCCCTCCCCTTCCCGGGTATTTCGAACGAAGCCGCAGTTCGGCGCGACTAAGCAGAGCCGGCCCGCCTCCCAGGTGTAAAATGCAGAATGACTTATAGGTGGCAGAGCTGAACCTGTTACGTGCAGTGATTTATTTTAATAGCGCCGTGTAAAGCAACAAGTTGTAATATGACAGCTCAACAACCTGTTGGAAAATAATACATGGCTGTGCAGTTGTGAATTCCTAATGATTTATGTAGCCTGACAAAATAGTTTCAGTCCTGGTCTCTCTCTTTCCTTCTGTCATAAGCACAACCGTGCAGGGGTAGAATGGGAACAGGTAGGCAATGCTTTGGAGTTCTACTATGAGAGAGTTAGTCCAAGCCTTAACCTTAATTTTACGTGTGCTACTGTTTCTGTAGTAGCATTGCTTGATCTCTTCGGGATGGTGTGTTTGTAACCTCTCTCTTACAACTGCCACTCTCTAGTACAATCTTTTATTGTGTAGGGTTTGGGTTCTTTTTTTTCTTTTTTTTTTTTTTTTTAATGGTAGCTTTAACATTTTTTAAATCACTGTGAATCTATAAATTTCCCATGAAACTTGGGACAACGTATTCTGCAATTTTACCCAGACACTTGTCTTTCTAAAAAAATTACTCATCCTTTTTGGGTTTGTTTTTAGGTTTAAGTTGTCAGAGTTGTCAGGGTCTTGCCCTCCTTGAGAGTTTTTTTTTTCTCCTTCAACATTATGCTAGATGGAGCAACTCAATGTAGAGAGCTAGCTGGCAGTAGCTTCTCTGAAAACTCCCTGTTCTGCTCACTGTTCAGAGTCAATTGCAAAATGCCATTTCACTTCATACAGCAGTAGCGCTGGCGTCTGCAAAACAATAACAAAAACATCAGCAGAAATCCAGTGTGGTGCTTATGTTTTATTTCTCATATGTATGCTTCAAATTTTGTGTCCTGCAGTAAGAGTTGGATTGCTCCATATTTTCCAAAAGCAGTCTTTCCAAATCAGATTTTATTTTAGAATAAATACATAATGCAGAGTCACTCTGGTTAGGACTATTCCACTGTGGTCTGGGTCTCAAGGAGTATTGGAGAGGAAGATGAAAAAAGACAGGTTTAAAAGACTAAGAGGAGAAACAAACAGTCCTACTTTCTATCTTGATCTCTCTTGAATAGAATATATGTTCCCCCACACACACCTGTATTTTGTTTCAAAGCTTTACCATTTCTTCAGTCTGCATGAGTTTACCACGTAAACTATAGTGAGAGTGTCTTCTGGCCCTCTCATTGCATTCTTGATAACTTTAATAGAAACAATAATACAATGCATGTCTTGCTGTTCTCACAAAAGCTGTACTAGTTGAGAAAAGCAGGCAATTCAGTAAGACAAAAATAAGAGGAGGGAGACCTCTCTTGGTTTCTTGTTGTTGTTGTCTCCATGTAATGTAAACTGAAATCCTTCAGTAAAGCGTTGTCTTAGCTGTAGGTGCCAATGTTTGTGTTTAAGGGTATGGGAAAAAGGTATCATTCCTTCCAAAACTCATATTTTCTACAATGATGCCAATGGCAAGGGTAGGTTTTTTCCTCTTCCTGCTTTTGTTGTAAATAGCAGTGAAGTAGTGATGATTTGCTAACTTGCCTTTGATGTTTATTTTATTACCGTTCCACTATTTGTGTGGAAAATGTACACATTGTCTCTTATCTTTATTCAAAGAACTTAAAAAGTCATTCAAATGCTGTAGGTAAACACGTCAGACATAACAGAAGCTTTTTCACAGCCGTACTTCAAGACTAGGAGTGGATGGCAAAGCTGGTTTTGCAAGATTTAAGAGGGGACAGAAGCTTGTACTCAAAATAATACAAAGATAGCTGTTAATGGGTGGGAGCAGGGAACCTTTCTAAGATCAGCACTGATTCTTGTTGTGGCTCAGGGCCCCTTTGCTATCTCTGAGCCAGTGCCTGTTGTAAACTGTCCCTTGAAATCTCTGGTGGCTCTGACCTGAGAATATATATGAAGGTGCTTATGAAAGGGCCTTCCTGGCCTGAGTGAGAGCAATATCAAGCCCATTGCTAATGCTGCCCATGAAACACAAGCAAAGTTGTGAGAAGTGGGGAAATAATCAAACTATTCCCATCTCTCACCACTAAGAGTATATGTAACCTCAAGTCTTTTCCTGCTATAGTTTTTTAAAAGGCACAGTATCGCCTTCAGGTTTATAAAGATTAACACAATCATCGGAAAAACTGATTCTGTTAAGTAAACTTCACATCAAAAGCACTTTGATGTGCTGTATTATAGCAAAGCCAAACACCCCACCCCCATCACCCCAAGAAAAAACCTCCAAAAAACTCCAGTGAAGCAATGTAAAAAAAAAAATCAAATTCTTTGTTCTAAAATGAAATGTCTCTTCCTCTTTAGATCAGCAGAGCAGGACTTTTTTTGATGTACGATCCTCTCTTTTCCTACCCAAAACAGTATCCAGTCAGAGACAAACAGAGAAATGTGAATGGTTGCTTGAAAATCACACGATCAGTTTTGCTCCCCATTTTCTGTAGTATTTCACTCATTTAATTCATGAATAGTCTGCCAGTGGGTATTCAGAGATAAGGTTGTATAGTCCTTTGCAGTTTGCTCAAGCTACCAATTACAAAAATATTCCTTACTAAATGTAGAAAAATGCTACACTGTCTGGTGGTTGTGAGTGTATTTTTGGTTGATCCAGTTACGTTGTCTCCATGGTACTTTAAACCATGGAGACATGGGTTTTCTAGTTCAGCAAACATTGTGCAAAGGTGTGTCACGATATGTTCTTGGTTTAAATGTTTTTTAAAAGTTATAAAAAGTATTTTCTTCTAGTTTCTTTTTTTTTTCTTTTTTCACACAGTTCTTTCTTACTTCTCTTTTCTGCCTTCTGTCTCTCCAGTTCACTAACTATAGATTAGAAAGGGATTCCGGGTAAGGTGATTACAAGAACAACTGGTCAATAAAGGTCTCTATGGTGACTGGGAGAGTCCTAAATTAGTGGTAGGCAAGCTTATTCGTGCATCTGAGATGTCCAGCGCACCAGCTGGACAAAGTGCTCCATCATCTCTTCTCCTGTGGCAAGCTGCAGGAGTGTACTGCCTTGCCAGGAATGGTCAAACTGGACAATGCAATACACTACGTGGGAAACAATAGACCAGTTCAAAGAGTTCGCTCTGGATGGGCTGCTCACAGCAGGAGATGTGCCTAGCATGAATAAATGAACTACAGTCTGTGAAGGTTGGCTAATTGCACTATGTATATTTTTGTAGCTGAAGGAAATCCAGCTAGAGACCAAGCTGTAAGAAAGGAGGTTAGTGGAAATTCCTTTAGAACTTGAGAGGAAGAGTTTGATCACTGAAGCAGAATGCATTTCTGCGTGAATTCCCACATTGGGAAAGACTGGCACTTTTTCACAAGGACAGCCGTTCCCTCTGGGTAGAGATTTTCTCATGTCTTTGGCAGGTACTAAGAGGCGAATTTACAGTGGGGAGTTCCATTTCAACTTGGTTTCATGCAGTCTTTATTTCCTTGGGAGACACTGCTCAGAATGAAATTTTCCCATGCTGAGAGCTTAGTATCACTTCCTCCCTGTGCCCACTTCATTTTCCATAAAAAATGTCTGCATCTAAGCAAATTTTTTTCTCTGGAGCCCTGGATTGTGACAGAATGGGCAGGCACAGATTTTCTCCTGTGAAGGAAATGACATTATTGCTCTTGTTATTAATGCTTAGTACTGGAGAAAAAATTAGATTCTTACACCATCCTTTTCACCAACAAATCTCAGAGCTCTCCTGTTTTACAGGTGACAAGGAGTGAAGGCGAGACCTGCTGAAAATAATTTGGTAAGTCAGTTGCCATCCTGTCTGTAGAACTGAGCTCTCTGGAGCCCTTGTCCTGTGCTGAGGTATCCACCACAGGCCTCTCTGGAAAGTGCTGTACCATTTAGCAAGGAGCTGTCAAAATGGAGATTGCTCTGTCCCGAGACTCAGATAATTTATAGCTAATTCTCTCTTTTTACTAGTGCTGTGTTAAGCCTCCAGGGCTTGAATGAGGTTCCACACTGGCACAAAGTGAACCTCTCTGGAATATATTGCAGGTTTGCAGTCTGAGAAATACGTGACATAAAAGAGTGCAGGGTGAGGTTAAATCAACACAGTATTTACAACATATTTTGTGATGACTTAATTCAGTAACAGTCCCCATAGGCTTTTCTCATGGCTGATTACGGGGTTTCATTTAACTGCACCATGAGAGACAAAATCCAAATGGTGGACTTAGGGGCTTGTGGATCTCTTTAAGGAAAGTTTTCTTACAGTAAGGAAGAAACTGGTATTGGAAAGCAGCGCATGTATTGATAATCCCGGATATAATTGTCAGGACAGAATTGCTTGCTAAGGGGCAGGCTCCACCGCAATTAGAAGTTATGCTGTGTTATGCTTGTTATGAAGTTATGATGCAGAAGCCATTTGGTGAAATTCTGTGGCTCTCTGCCAAGCATAGTGAATGGTTTTTGCTACTAGTGCCAAACAAACAAACTTAAAAAGAAACCATCATAGCTTGTTTTTGCTGGTGCCAGACCAAATATCTATTGGCATCAAACTTGGTATTGGTGCCAGAGGCTTGCTATCACTAGCCCATGATATGAGGAAACACCAGCTGAGCTGTTACAATAGCCTCTCACTGCCTTCAAGTCTGTGCATTGATGGAGTAAAGTGAACAACTTTGCAAGAGAATTACAGCAAAATTAACTGAGGGATGAAGGACTTCGAATATGTGATGGAGACTCACTGAACTTTGCTAGCCCTTGCTGGAGTACACCTAAGCCAACTCAAACCCACATATATTTTACATGGGTAAATAGTGACTAGAGATATGAAGGATATGTTTCAATTCAACAAAGTTAAAGGACTATTTATAGCACCGTGGATCAACAAATTAATCACCTTACCAATAATATTCCAGTTGAAGAGCAATAAGTATTTAACATTCTTACTTCTGGGTTGGATTTCTTTTGTCATTTCTTTGTTTTCAAAAAACTACTTCTGGGTGAAATCCCGTGATTTATATAAGCATTAGCCCAATCTATAAATAAATAATGATGTGAAAACTTTATTGATTTTTATTTTTTTCCAAGACTAAGTGAAATGCATTATAATGGAGCTATTCGGGAGCAGGCTGTTGACAGTCAGACTTACCTGTGTGAGGCAGGATTTGGCAGTACTACCCCTGAAGTGTACCTTTCTTGTGGATTTTCTGACCTCCATTTGCTCTTTCTCTGCAACCCCCTGGACAGCTCCAGAACCATCTTTGAAAATCTGGTCCATGCTGCTATTGGCTTACTCCTGGAGCAGAGAGCAGGATTACACCGAGGGTACATCCACTGCAGTACCTCGGGCGGTGGGAAATGGGGATTTATATTTGCAAGGGAACCCGCAAACTGGTTCCAGAAATCAAGTATGTTTTCAACCACCTTCCAGATGGCAGAGAAATACAGTAAAAGACTGGGGAACTGGTCTTTCTGTTGCTGCAGATGTAATAAAATCATTACTTAGTTGATTTGCATCCACTGTGTATTTGATTTCCAGTTCCTAGGTGAGTTCTTAAGGGATTAACTGAGTTTCAGTCTCTTTAAGGTGTGAATAAACATCCTGTTGCCTCACACCCATGAAATTTCTTCTCTACAGATGTCAAAGTGCTTTGTGCAGAGTGTTGCTATTTTGGTTCTCTAAGTAAAGGTTCACAGGTTGTGAATGTCTTGGCCAAACTTACATGATTGAAGATGGGAATAGGACGTGGTTTTCCTAATTCCTCCACTACTGCTCTACCTACTAACCCTGTTGTTTCCCTGAACCTTTACGTATACTTTAGTAGATTAATAATTAACCTCCAAGTGGGGCACTTTGAAGCAAATGTAAAATGAAACCAAACACTTGTCATGGTTTTTAGTCATACCAGATTTGCAAGTAGGGTGTGTTTAAATGATTCAGGTAGATAAAGTCTTGTTAATTTAGATTAGAGTAAAAGTCAGTGCCTTATCAAAGCAAGTGACTAATTAGGAAAACTATTACCTTTTGGAAAAGAAACAGTTGAACTATCACTTAAAATTATTTTAACTAATTGAACTGTAGTAATATTTAGAATGAAGGCTCGTGCAACTGCTGGGAAAGGAGAAAGACAGAGAGCTTTTCCCAGGAATTGCCAGTGTTCTGGGCTTTTTTGAAAATTTTGCTTTTAGAAAGTTGACAGTACTTGTCATCACTGTGTAAACATGGGGAAGGGAGGAGAGTCCCGTGAGTCATCAGGGAGCCAAACATAGAGAATTTAAGTGAAAAACTGGAGAATTTGTATTAAATATATTGCCTTCATTCTCTTCACCTTTCTAAGGCAACAGGACAGCAAAGTGCTCGTGAATGGTTTGAAATGATGAAGTGAATCTCAGGTCTGTAATAACAGACATTGGGCATTTGGGAACCTGCAAGGGTGGAAATACTAGGGCAAATTCATGGTGTGAAAAGAAAGATTACGATCAGACTGTATTTATGTTCAGACAGATACATGCAATTGTGAAGAATCATTAAATAACTGTTAACCACACCTGCACAGAGCCTCTGGCAATGCTGGCTTACACAGAATCTCAAGAACTGCCATGTGCCTGACATCATACCTTTGCAAGGAAGAAAAGTCCTGGGTGTTAGCCCAAGACTGGTAAGTAAAACATAGTCCACAGACTTGCGCCAGTTTAATGTCTGCAAGTGATTTTCTGGTGTGTCACACCCAGTATCTTCTGTCCTGTAAACCTGTCAGTAGTCCTGATTTGTTTGCTTATTGCCAGGTCTCACTAAACATCTCCAAATCTGCTTTAATGCAATGGCTCCTTCCCTTTAAGTCAGTCAGGACTGTGAGGAGAGAGTATGTGTGCACAGAGGGAGTCTAGCACAAACAGGATCTTAACTTCTCCAGGATTGTAATTGCTGCTGTGGCACACAGCTGCTTCTTTGGGTTTCTTTTTACATAGATCATTTTCACATTTAAAAATATTGGGAGGTTTTGAGATTTTTTTTCATGATGGAAATAACATTTCAGAACATTTTTATTTTTACTGTAAAAAAAAGAGGAAATGTATGGGGGAGGGAATCAGGCAGGTTAAAGGTAGCAGAGGAAAAAGAAAAGGGAGCAAAGCTGAGATGAAGAGGTGAAGATGAGAAAGTTGGAGTAGAGAGCTCCAACTGAGAACACATGGCAGAGCAGTTCCACTTAGACTGTAGAAAATTTTCAGGATGCCCAACAATCTCCAATTTGACTGC
This sequence comes from Sturnus vulgaris, assembly GCF_052056855.1. Classification (NCBI taxonomy): domain Eukaryota; kingdom Metazoa; phylum Chordata; class Aves; order Passeriformes; family Sturnidae; genus Sturnus; species Sturnus vulgaris. The sequence goes on along the minus strand of NC_142243.1, from coordinate 74,071,761 downwards.
TTCTGCTGGTGTAATTTTTTGGACTGCTCACCTCTAGAGCTTTCCTCAGGCTAGGGAGTTCTCTGGCGTTTTGTTTCCCATGGTGCTTTTGGAAGTGATTGTCTTTCATCTGCATTTTCTCTCTTGGAGTATACTTTTCCAGTCTTTCATGGCTAGGGGTGGTTGAGGAGTGGAGAGTTGGTTTTTTTGTGGTTGGTTTTGTTTTGTTTTACACTAAATAAAATTACAAAAAAAAAAAAAAAAAAGCAAAAGTGAAGGTTGAATATCAGTGTGTAATTCCTTAAGGGGCTGGGGTGCATCAGTTTGAAAGTTCTTTCTGCTTGCAATTTCCTCCTTTTATTTTTTTTCCTAGTGAAAATCTCTAGCAACTGTGAAGATTATGAAAGAGAAAGAGAGCACGACTCATACACAAAGGGATTCAAAGATTTGCAGACTTCAGTATTCATATCTGAGAAGTGTGAGCTCTGGCACCTGACACTGATGGATCAGGCAATGGAGATATTTACTCGTCACTTAGAAAGAGTCCTTATTCATAGCTTGGTGTATTTATGCCATAAGGGTTTGGAAGACAGTGCATTTTTACCTTCTCCATCTCCATTGCCAAGAAACTCAACAAGGCCCAACACAGATTAAAGACTTTTTAAAAGAGTTGCCAAAGTGTTGTGAGAAAAATGGCCTCCTCCAGTGGTTCTTTAAAAAACAGTCATCTCTGTGAGTAAATCTTGGTGACTAGGATAGAGTTTATTTTGAAGGCAGGATGTGACACTCAGTACCATCTTACCCCTACTTTGGCCTTTAAATGTACTATCGTTAAAGGTTGGCTCCTTGAGGAAAATAGGTGTGTAGTCAGGTGCAGAGGCAAACTGAATAGGTGGGGCTTTCACTCCAGTGGGCCTGCATTCAAACGTTCAAAACTTTGGCCAGACTCATGACTATTCCCAGTTGAGACTTTAATTAAATGGTGTTGGATATGAGAATATTCCATTATACTGTCTTGTGCTGCTGAAAGAAATAGAGCCATGCTTCTTGATTGAAGAGACAGAGTCAAGTGAATAATTCGCAACAAATAATTAGTCTAAATGTTTCTAAGTGATTCTTACAGAATCTGAGTCTGGTTGAGAAAGATCTCTATTTATTAATGCCATAGGACTCCCTTTCACAAGGGGAAAGTTTATTTATATAAGATGAGTAAGTTACAGTATAGACTTGCAAGTTCTTCTTGAGTCATCAGACCCAGAAAACATGTATTTTTTATTAAGGTTAGTACAATCTTTCAAACAAAAACATTTATGAGTGTGCTTTAACTGATGGTTATATGATGACTGACATTCCAGAACCTCTTCTGTGCACACCTACGCTGGCATACTTTTATACATAGGAGTAATCCTAATTAATTTGGGAAAATTACTCTTGTGCATGAATGTATTCATTACTATTTGAAACACCTCGGCATGGTGAGTCTTCTAGATACAATCTCGATCTTACACTTAAGGGTGCCCACAACGTCCCGTCCGGTCTTTAAGGCTACCTTAGCTCTAGTGAAAACAAGCCAGCACCCAGTCCTTCCCCTGAGGGCTTCAGCATGGCTCAGTTCTCTTCCTTACAAAGAACTGGCCTCATCTGTGCTGTCTGCAGGGAACTGTCCTTTGTCTGTGTTGTCACCTGAATAGAGGCCTCTGTGTGCTATGAGAAAGTACTGGGTAAGAGGGACAGCCCTTGTCAGGAAGCTTGTGGCTAGTTAGCGTGGACAATCACACGGCAGCTTCTGGAGGGCATGTCCTGGCTCTTTTTAGTTGGCAAGTGCAAAATGTAACTTAAATGGATATTTGTGTTCATTTTACAGCTTGAAGCTTTGCTAAGGTATTATTGCTCCCATCTGATTTTGACAGGAAAGAGCAGCACTGTTGTTCTCTACAGCATTTTTGAGGTTTGGTTGGTTTTCTGTCTCAGTGATGCTGAAGAGTACTGCCCAAGAACATTGCAAGGAAATCGTCTTTTTTGTGTGTGTGTGTTGTGAGTCTTCCTTTTCAAAGGTATGATTTGATGCAGCCTAAATAATTTATTTTTTTATGAACACTATTTCAGTTTGTTACAAGGAAACTATTGGCTAAGGTATTAAAGTGTTCAAAAGTTATAGCACTAGGAAGAGTGGTTTTATTTTAAACAGTGGAGAACACAGATAATTTCCCAGGTAACAAGAAAGTAAAGGCAAAGAACAAAAGACATAATAGTCAGTTTGAACTGGAAATTTGGACCTTTAAAGGTTTCTAAATATGTAGATTGTATTTTGCAGATAGTGGGTTCTCAGTGCTGCTGCCTGAAATTTTAAATGCCTGCACATGTTATCACACCAGGGAATTGTTATAATCTCATCCCAAAACAGGTGACTGTAGTATATGAAGTGATTTTCACCCTGTAGTACCTATTTCTGTTAGCTAAAAGGAAGCCTAATGCTTCCCAGGTGACCACTAGGGATGTAGTCCAGTGCTCTGAAAAGCATTTAAGGTGAATTCCAGTCTGTTTGTCTTCTCTTAGGAAGCACCTAAGGTTCTCCAGTTTTTAATGCTTGAGATACTCTGCCCATTTATTAAGATTATTTATGTAAGGTGACTCATTGTGAAAAGAAAAGCTACTTTCATCATTAAATCAAACTTTATCCTGAAGTTAAGATAGGATTTAACATACTGAGGTAGGCAAAAAAGCATTGTGTAAGGTGAGAGGGATTTCCCCTCAAAATTTATTTGCTGCTTAAAAGCTGCATGCTGTGTTCCACCTCGAGCATTGCAGGTATTTTCTTCCTTTGCCTGGCTGCCACTTGCCTATAGTCATTTCTGATATGACTTGTGCAGAAGAATGTTTCCCATTAGGCTGTTTTGTAACATCTTTCTGCAAAGTGCTTGAACATCAGTGCTTGCTCCAGGAAAAGGTGAGTTAAGATGTGTTTTTATATGTGTCCTGATATCTGCTTTGGTTCATCAATACTAAAAAGGATGTGTTTATTGACACTGATTGCTTTCCAAAAGTGTTCTTTCCACCGTTACTGATGTGTTGCTTAACAGAGCCAGCTTAAGTTTGCCGTGCTGAGTTTTGTGTTGTTTGTGTTGCATTGGTTGGTTACCTCTTTCTGTTAACTTTCCATGCACAGTTTAATTAAGCTGTGAATAATGGGACGTGTTATCAGATGGTACAGCATTATTAACTTCAGTGAAGTGCCGTGTGATGAACCAGCTGAAGATCTGGACAATAATTTATACATTCTTCACATGTAACTATCAGTGCATTTTGGATGAAGATAGCTACCAGCATGTGTGATTGTGTGATTGCTGCTGAAAGAGGTGTGTCTGTTTATGCCAGTGAAGTGCTTGACTGTTGTTATAAATATAATGGCATGGTAATTACTGGGTATAGATACAATGAAGATCAAACTTTTTTTTTTTTTTTTTCATCTAGAATGCTTTTTTTATTCTGGAAGCATTCTTCCTGTTTTTTGTATAAATAACCAAGAGAACAACATTTCAGAGTTAGCAAACAGAGTGCAACAAGCTGTAATGATTAATTTCTGCAAATATTTTTCTGTGTATTAATTGCCCATACGCCATGAACTGTATTCTCAGGTGCCCTTCTATACAAATTATTCATGACTTATTTTAGCTAAAAATCAACAACTACTGAAGAACTCCTTTATAATGTCTGTAGCATGCATACTTGCTATTTGTATAAGCAAAATAATGTGGTGTCTTTCCTCTGATTAGATACCTTATGGGCCAAATTAATCCAATGCTTATGTGAATAATAGGGGAAATTAGAAATATGTCCAACAGTATTTAATTTTAAAGCTGCTTTTTTCTGTATCTGAAAACTTAAATAAGTCGAGTCTGTTTTCTTAGTAAAGCAAATAAAATGTATATTTCAATAGAAATCAAACTGCTCGCAAAATTTTCAGATGGAAGTTGGCTTTCAACAGCAAATGGCAATGCAAAGTTTTCCTACTCTTTTCAGTTCATACTTCTGGCTGAAAGGTGTATGCAGTGTGACACAACATGTTGTGACTCCTCAGCAAAATGTTGCAATTCATATTGGTTAAAGTATGTAGTGTTTCAGAGCAGTGCATAATTTGTGATTGCAACAATCTCAAATAGAGTACAAGCAATGGGAGCGCATAAAGTGTGCTCGGTGTTTCCATCTCATCCGTAATTTTGACTCAGCAGTTCCAGCTGATTATTAGTGTTTCTCCAGCCAGCCTGGATTGGTTAAGGGAATTCACTTTAACATACTGAAGTGTTTTCATTAAACTTGGCCTATGTAAGAGTGGCTTTCTAAATTGAATTCACTGAACTAATCTTGGTGCCTTTGCTATTGTGTATTGCATCAAGCAACAAAATAAGCAAGAAACAAAGTGGTAAAAAATATTATTTAAACTGGAAGTGAGGCATAATTCATTAGAAGGAGAATATGGACCATGCTCATTATAGGATTTGCTAATGCTCATAAGTTCTTCCAACTAAATTTAATGCATGCAAATCATTATTTATGAGCAGTTATTATCAACAATACTAATAACTTCAATAGTACTAATAATAGCTATCTGGGGCAATTAACTGTTTTAAATTGAATTTTGTAATATTTCCCAATTTTCTCACTTTTATGGGAACTAAATAAAATCAGCCCCATTGCTTAACACAAAAGTCCATTTCATACGGGACAATTCTGGTTGGAGACACGATTTGAAGCAGAATAAAGTGATGGTTAAGAAAGTTCCTGCTTGTGCCAACAAAATAGATGGAGGAATAAATTCAACATAAATTCGTTGAGCATGTTTTCACTGTTAATATGAAACCAGTTCCCTCTGGTGAAGTGCAGAAATCTCACTTGAGAGTTTTATACTGAAAACACTGAGTTTAGATGGTTCCAAATGGTGTGGGGGAATGCTGCTCTTGTGTTGATTCTTTTCTGTTTTTCTGGTTGGAAAGAATGATTTTATGATCTCTAGATAGTTGTTTGTTTGGGTTTTTTTATTATTCTTTCCTGTTTGTGAGGAGGGGGAAGAAAAAGAAAAATTTTGACTATAAACAGAAAGTAGAAGGCAAGTTGATGGAAGTGCAGAAAAGGGGATCTCCTAGCTTTTACAATGACCTCTTCAAAATGGTTTAAGGATGGTAATAGTGTGCATTAGTCTGCAGATTCCATAGGACCTTATTCTATTTGAGCAGTGAGGTACCATGTATTGAACCCTGTGTAAGGCATAAAAATAAATGTGAATGATAGCAATGCAGATAATATTGCTTCTTATAAATAATAATTAATGCTAATTAATGTTGACTCTATATATTGTGGCTTGGATGAAACTCTGGCAGGAATTGGCAGACATGCTGATATGAAATCTCCACCCACAAAGATCTGCTGAAAGAGCAGTATCTGGTATAAGGGGACCTGCCCTTTTAAGTGCAAAGAATACAAAGGTTTTCTAATTGTTTTTCCCTTTTGCAGGGAGAACAAGCTTGTAGCTTTGGAGTAGGTCTGTATACACGGCTCCAGGAGCTACAGATGTGGAACAAATGCAAGGCCAGGTCACATTCCTTATGTTAGCTCATAGGCAGTGTTGTACGTTCACTGGAAATAGCACATGTAATGCAATATTCTCCAATACTGCTGGCCCCTTCCCATGCGAAGATGTAGATGCCAATGCATTTGCTGAGGACAGGCGATGTCCTTTCCCAAATTGGGTGGGAGGCTGCTGAGCCATGCTGCTGTGTGGCTGTTCCACCAGATGCAGGAAGGCAAGCTACACAAACTGGTGCCAACAGGGAGGCTGACGCCTCCTCACTGGGCTTTGGTAAATCAGTATCTGCATGTGTGTCCGCATATATGCATGCTATTTTCCCTCTGCCACTTCCCTCCCACTCTGAGCTGCCTTCCTCCCCACACTGCCCTTGAGTCAAGAGGTCAGTGCTATCACTTTTTTTTTCACCAGTCACTCTTTTCCTTCTGTATTTTATCCTCTGATTGTTACTTTCCTTCTTTACAGTGGGGGGGCATCAAGAGCCATTTGTCTGATTTAATGTTTTTCTGAGAAGGAAAGGATAAGACTTAAAAAACCAGGATGCCTTCAGGCAAAAAAAAAAAAAAAAAAAAAATCATTTTTCTTAAGGGAGAGGAATTTTCTTACAAGGGAGAGAAATTTCCCCAACAGAACAGTTTTACCTACATTCCTCTGAGACAACAAGAGTCTGTTTGCTATCGATGTCAGGGAAGATCAGAGATGGAATTACCAGTTCCCATCATAAAATAATTCAGCTTCCCATAGGGAGAGGAAGAGAAGGGGTTGTGTGTGGCCTTGAAAACAAGAAGGAAAAGGAGAGGAGGAAGTGCCTGGTTGCTCCTGTCTTGGTGGGGAATGTTGTGGGGTCCCTGGTGACTGTGTGACCAGCAAACACCCCTGCTGAGAGCTGTAGACAGGCCATTTGCAAGAGCAGCTCTGTGCCTGCAGCAGCTGCCTCTCGGGGTAAATGCTAGAGAAGAGCTGGGCCTGTGGAGCTGTGTTAACTGGCATTTCAAAGGTGAGATATTCTGTTTTCTTGTTTGTTTATTTGCTTCCCACTAGGGGATCAGTTATATGTTGAGATGGCTTGACTTGATACACACCTCCTTAGCAAATACGTTGATTCAACATTTAGAGGATCATGTTTCTTTGTGGTGCAGAGTTACTTAATACAATATTTGTGGTAGGCTGATGACACTTGTGATGATCAAAAAGAATAAGTTGTGTATTTTTTTTAAGAATGTGTTAAACCAGTTCTGTCAAAATAGAGATAATAAATACCAGTAATTGTTTAGTCAGTTGAAAAGGAATAATTCCCCACATTTTTTGAAACACAGTAGGTAATGTTTTGGTTTAATGTTTATGAAAAACCTATACTTACCTCTACATTTCTGAAGCTGGGCATAGAGTACTGTACTTGTTTTGTATGATTCTGGAATCTGAAAAACTGGACTATTTCCCTGATCATGACAAGGAATGTCTGCATAAAGTAGATTAAATTTTCAGATTTTGTTTGCTATACTGTCCTGGCAGGAGTGCAATGCTAGGATAGCAAAGGGAGATTACACCTTCCTTCTTAAGCTGAGGAAGGTGGGCAGGGACCAGGGAGATGGCACAGGTTCTGCCAGTTTGGTGGAAGCTTGTTGGTGGAAATCCTAACAGACCAGCTTGGGACTGATCATTGTTAACGTTTTCCTTCATGCCTTGGGTGTAGAAGGTTGGAGCTGACTTATGAAATTCTCTGCTGACATAAGACAAGGAGGCATTGTCAAGATAGAGATCCTGTCCAGTTCTTCCCATACAGGGAGTATGTGGGCAGGAACAATAAAAACAGACTAATGTTTAATAATGTTTAATAGCTGAAGACTTCTGCCTTTAGTGGAAATAGTTGTTCCCTAGAAGAAAGTGCAGCACAAGGTGGGAAAGAAAGTGGCAGAGAAAGATTTGCATATGCTAATTGACTACAGAATAACTGAGCTGCTGGTGCAATCTGGGAAGAGCCAAATGAAAACAGAGTGGTCATTAATGGATTTAGTTTGCAATTAGGAGGTGACTAAACATGAGATTCTGTTATAATCTTACAGCTGGAGTAGGAAGAGCAGCAAACCTAACTGGACCTTCATGAACTGATGAACAGGGCTCTTGAATCAGAAGTTAACAGTATCAATGTTAGTGTAATAACACAAGGCTAACACAGGCCTTATTCTCAATCATAAAGGCATGTGTGCTTTATTTAGCTGCATAGTGCATATAGAACGGGAAATTACTGTAGATATTGCTGATTAAAAGTCTGAAATCCAATAAATTTTAATATTGAATGATTATGTACCATTTTATTAATCTTAATTTTCATTAATTTCTCCATCTATTTTAGACTTTATGGAACTCATTATTCATAATTGGTCTTGTGTCAACAAGCAGCGAAGATCAGGCTGTCTGCCTTTACTGACAGTTGCCTTAATTTAGTAGTAGTACTTAGCAGTTATGTAGTGCTTTAAAATTTCAAATATTAGCTAATTAGTCATCACACCAATTGCTTTAAATACAATCAGCCTTCTCTAAAGATGAAAAAATAGCTGTTATCCATATTTCTGAGATGAGGAAATTCAGACACAGATGGGCTGGTTCTGTCCCTGTGCATATTTATGTATCGGTATTTCAGAGGCACATATTGTTTCAAGGTCCAACAAGTCTATCTACTTGTTAGACCTCATTTGGTGTCCACTGCAGCCAATGGAAATCATTCATCAGCTTCAAAGATTTCCCTTGCTGCCTAATTACCCTGCAGAAGCCAGCTTCCAAATATTACCCAGCTAGTATGGTACACTTTGAGATGGGTTGTGATGAAATGCACATCTCCTCTGGCAGTCAGAACGCTTACTGTGGTTGTTGGGGACAAAGAAGCACCAAAAATGATAATGTTTGTTCAGCACCTAGTGAGTGAGTCCTAGAAATGAGACTCCGTGAGTGCTCTGTTTCTAGGAAAATAATTTAAGAGCTTGAAAATATTGATTTTAAAATGATGAGATTTTTCATATGTTCCTAAGCAAGTATTACCTGTTGATTTTTGGAAGTAGTAGCCAGGTATTTTGACAGTCCCAACATATATTTCTCAGTCTATTCAGTCATCCAGATGACTTTAAAAGCCTGTCCTTATACTTCAGTGCTATGTGGGAGTTAAAACTTAGACAGATATGTCTGTTGACCTTTTCCTGAAAACGCTAAAACTCAGCAGTGTTTTTTTTTTAATATTGCTTTTCAAAACCTGAAGTTCTGTGAAGAAGAAAAAAGGAAAAGGAAGGGAAAAAAATCTTAACCTCAAGTGTAAAGCTGAAAGATCATAGCGTGTGATGTGCCCAGCAGCTAGGTAATGTCACCTAAATGTGAGATACCGAGTCAAAGTTTGACCAGTTATGTGCAGTCTTATGGTTCAGTCATGTTCCTTGAAAGATGGAAATAACCCTTCACAAGTTCAGGATTGTATTGTCACATGTATCAATTCAGACTTCTCATTCCTTGAGCATTTATGATGTTTTACATAAGAATTATTTGTTTCTGCAAATGTTCCTGCCCTTAAACTTATTAGGGTTTGTGACAGATAGCATAAAACAAGTAAAACCACATGGAAAATGTGCTTTTATCAAAATATATTCTTGAATTCCTTTTGATGCTAACATTTACTCGATCCTAGTAGTCAATAATATAGTATAGCCAAGGTTTGAAAGATGAGTTTAGAATGGGAAAGCAGCACAGACAGTATTTCCTTCACTGCCCTGCCACATGCTGCTAAATACATGCCTCTTTTGCCTGCCTTCCCAGCCAGGAATGTCTCAGTACATGGGAAATACCACTGTAACAAGAACACACAGAACAATCTTCTCTCTGGGTGCAAGCCCTATGCTGTGCTCCCAAGTTTTTTTGTTAACTTGCTACTCAGCAGCAATTGGGAAATGACAGATGCTGTAAGGGAGACCCCTCCTTAGGCTTATTATTGTAAAGAAAAAGTGATGAGAAAGAGATTCGTGCTCTTCCACGTGCCTCAAGGTGTCAGATATTATTGGGGCACTGCAGTCAAACCGGTGTGATTAGAGCAGATCAAAGAGGTGAAATGAGCTGGAGATGAAGGCTGCTGAACCAAGCCCCCACCTGCTGCTGGCGTGTTGGCTGCACGTGTCGTGGGCGTCACACTCAGCAGTGTGGGATCCATACTAACACAGCAACACGGTAGCTGTGCTCAGCTTCTGTTTTCAGGAACCTTCAGCATGCGAGGGGTGGTTTCTTTCTGACCATATGAATCTTAGAGTAGAATAATAGAATATAACAGAATCATAGAATGCCTTGGGTTGGAAGGGGCCTTAAAGATCATCTAGTTTCAACCTTGCTGCCATGGGTAGGGACACCTTCCACTGAACCTGGTAGCTCAAAGCTTCATCCAGCCTGGCCTTGAACACTTCTGGGGATGGGGCATCCACAACTTCTCTGGACAATCTGTTGCACTGCTTTCCCACCCTCTCACTAAAGAGTTTTCCCCTAGTATCTAATCTAAACCTGCTCTTTCAGTTTGAAGTAATTTCACCTTGTCCTGTCACTACATGCTCTTGTGAAAAGTCCATCTCCACCTGTCTTTTAGCTCCCTTCAGATATCAGAGGCAGAAATTAGGTGACCCCAGCTCTAGGCTGAAAAATCCCAATTCTCTCAGGCTTTACTCTTAGTAGAGATACTCCATGCCTGTGGTCATCTTTGTGGCTCTCCTTTGGACTTGCTCCAGCAGTTCCATCTCCTTCCTGTGCCAGGGCCCCAGAGCTGGATGCAATGTTCCAGGTGGGTCTCACCAGAGCAGAGGGACAGAATCCCCTCCCTGGCCCTACTGGCCATGCTGCTTTTGATACAGCCAAAGGCACGTTTGGATTTCTGGGCTGTGAGTGCCCATGGCTGGGTCATGTCCAGTCCATCATCCACCAGCACCTCCAAGTCCTCTTCATCAGGGTTGCTCTGACCTGTTCCTTCCCCAGCCTGTGTCACTACAAGGGTTGCCCACACCCAGGTGCAGCACCTGGTCTTGTTAAACCATGAGGTTCCCATGGGCTCTCTTCCTGAGCTTGTCCAAGTCCTTCTGGGTTGCCATTCCATCCTTCAGGTGTGCCACTTGCACCACCAAGCTTGGGGTCACCTGCAAACTTGCACTTGATCCCACTGACAATGTCATTAGTGAAGATATTAAACAGAAATGGTCCCAGTGCAGATCCCTAAGGGACACCACTTGTCACTGATGTCCTTTGGGACTCTCTGCCATTGACCACAACACTCTGGATGTGACGGGGCAACCAATTCCTTACCCACCTAGCAGTCCACCTGTTGAATCCATCTCTTTCCAATTTAGAGATGAATTCTGGTTAGCTACACCTACCAAAAAAGAAATGTGAATTGGACCCAGGATCTATAAGGCCATTGGCACCAGTTTCCAGCATGGGAGCAGAGGAGGGCCTGGATCTCCTCACCAGGATGGCTGCTTGCTCTCCAGAGCAGCTGCTTTCCCTATTTCCTTTTACTTCAAGCTATGATGTTCCTGTTTCTTGGTTGGCATTCCAGAGGAGACTGTGCACTGGAAATTCAAGATGGAAGATGTTTTACTTTCTGTCTGATAGTGGTAGCTGTGGTCTGCCACTATGGTGGCACTTTTTTTCACTGTATTGCCACTTCTGTGTCTGTTCTCCCTGTTCTCAGCCCTGGAGGAGAGATACCTGTTAATCCTTTTGGGTCTATTTGATTCCCAAATTTCTCCAGATACTTTTATATTCTTTCCTTGTAGCTTATACCTGTTTAAGTATTTTTGTCTGATTGGCTTGGGAATAAATTAAATCAAGGTTTCATTTCCTCAGTCCTCCATGCTACCTTTTGTTAGGTGTGTGGAATTGGTTCCTCCTCCTTATGTGTTTTCTCCACTAGCAATGTTGTTGCTTTTTGTTTAAAGGTTTTTTAGAAGGACAATCTCACTCCTGTCACCCAGATACAGTGTGTGTTTCAGACACCAGAACTTTTTTCACAGTTCCCATCTCCCCCTGTTCATGCCCTTGTGATAAAAAGGCTTGTTCAGAGCATCAGAATTGTAGTTTCGAATCGAATTTTTAGTTTAGCAGTGTGATGGTGTATGGATGATCTAAGGGAAAAGCATGGCTTTGGAACATGGCTAAGGCACAAGAATCTGTTTCTTAAACCTGACTTCCCCACTCTGTGAGCTGAGCACATACATAATTTGACTCTGTGCCCCACTTTTCCAACATACAACCTGAACATAGTGGTAAGGTTTCACAGGGCTTAGAATGAAAGTGCAATATAAATGTCTCCCTTTCCAAATGAGGAGCTGGTCCCAATCATCTGATCCTTCTATGGCCAGTTTTAGATCCTGCTGTGGCCGATTTTGTGACATTAAAAACCATTGAAATTGGGTTTATTTTTACTATGAGATCAAAGTGGCATCATGAGTTGTAGAGAGATGCATGACAAGTCAGATGCAGTTCTTGCCCTGGAATACTGTGAAGTTAACAATATTGGGTGTTTAGAAAATTGGCTATTATTCCAAATTGTGCAAAAACTGTTAATGTATAATAATTTCTAGGTTTCTTTGGAATGAAGCTTGCTAAGGGCAGTCTCAGGCTGCCTTCTGTAGTCAAGCAAATTTCTTATTAAGAAAATGAATAGGAGTTTATTGAAATTATTAGATTGGAGTCATCAGGTCTTTTCTGGTAGTCCTTCAATTCCTCTCCCCACAGTGCCTGAAGCCATACTTAAGTTTCATGAATCTACATATGCAGAGAGAGAAATGAGATTATTGAGCTAAAGATCACTGTCTCCATAGAACACAAAGAAATCTTACACACATACACAGACTCTGAGATGAATATGCATAAAGAAAGAAGAGAAGATGGCTTTCTGTAAATTAGTGTAGCTTAATTGAAGTCAATCAAACTGCTAATTTGATTTTGTCAAACAATACTAATTTACACCAGCAGCTGAGATTTTGGCCCTTACTGGTTTAATTTTATACTAATCTGTTTATAGCTTTTAAATATATGGAGCCAGTTGATTGCTAAACTGTTTATTGGGTGTGGTTCCAGGATTACAACAGTAATTATTTTACTGAAGCCCTTTATTTTCAAAAATGCATGTTTCAGATTTACATAATAGGACTAGACAATGACTAAGGGGTAAATTATACAAAGATTATTGCATGCACTTACGCATGTGTTATGTTTTTGTGACTCAGAATGGAGCTTGTTTGTGTTCCTCCTTTGGATAGAGGTCTCTTTGTGGCAGGGGGAAACTACATTGTAGAGTACAGAATTACAAAAGAGTCTCAGCCTGTGGAATTCTGTGCCAAGACACGATGCTAGACGATAAAATATTACTTAAGTGTGAAGGTGGGGGACTTGGTTATGAAATGCCAAACGGTTTTCCATGGCTCTGCTCCCTCTCTGCTGTATTTATTGCATCCTTGGAGCTGAGGCCTTCAGTGCTATTCCTCACTGCAAAACACTTCTCTTTGATACCTGATGTCAAGCGCTGGCACAAGGGCATTCAGAGTGGTATTTTGGGTGTTGTTTGCATGGAATTACCCACTCTGAGTGCCTTTCCCCATGCCATAGGGAAATGGTTTGATACGAGGATGGTTTGATAACAACAGTGGCATGGTGCTTTGAATAAGCTTTGAAATGTTGTTTATCCTCACCTTCCTTTGGTGTACTCCAGAGAACAGTTTGCATCCATTTGATCCTCAGGAAAGCTGGCAGCAATCTTGAAGAGCTGTGGCAGCAAGAAGAGTTTCAGTCCAGCAGAGTTCCCAGTGCCTGCGCTGAGATCGATGGATCCCAGTGCTCCGCCCTGTGTGGTCTTTCCTTTCCCTGTGGAGCCCTGTCAGTCAGTGAGCCAGAGAGCTGCTGCTGGGTTTGATGGGTGCTGGGAATGGGAGGAAACTTCAGTGTTGTAGGTTTGATACTTGAATGAACCTGTTCAGCCTGGCTGTTGGTAGGATCTGCAGTCTGAAGGTGAAAGGCTTTGGACTCTTATCTCTTGAGCTGTGCAGCTTCTCTCGTGGCTTCTTGGTGTTTACAATAATTACCTTAATGAAACAGACCATCTCCATGCTGTCATCAAGTGCACAAAATGCTTGTTGGTGAGTTCAGGACTGCAAGATTTGCTTTCTTGCAGCCAGAAAAGAAATTAATGAAAACATCGCTCTAATAAACCCCATCCCTGACCTCTTTAATGCATCCTCAAAACTAAATGTATATAAATAATTACCTGGGTTTTGTAAACAGAGTTAAGTAGAAAGATACAACCCACTTTGGGTTCATCAACTATGACAGCACTTCTTAAAAAAAGAAGTGCCTGTGAAACAACTTACTGTAACTCTTACAAGTTTGCAAAATGACCTCAATCTTCACAAATGCTTGTTAAAGGATTTTCTAAAAAGAGCAGCAACACCTGGAGACTCATTTATCACTGTCTCTGCCTACTGGCGATCCCACCTACACACTGAAGAATGACTGCTAACATAATATTTATGCAATAAACCAGCTGAAATGTGTAAAAAGAAAAGTCTTCTGTAGGGATGGTAGAGATTAAAGAAGTATTTGAAGTCATTGGTTATTTTTTGCTGCTTGATAAACAGGGAGGATTCTTTTGGCTTCATGGCACAGTTCTCTTAAAAAGAGAAAACTTCTTGGTATTCTTTCTGACTCAGGAAGGCCGCCTAACACCACAAAGATTTTCCTGTTAGGAATAAACGTTCTTTTCTCACCTCATATTCAGGATTATAAACCATAGTTTCATCTTCTGTAACTCAACTACTGAGCAGGTCCTCTGAAAATTTCTTGATGCCATTCGTTGTCTCTCAATCCTCTTCAATAGTATCCAAATGTATCCACCATGCAAATACCAGCCTCATAAAACCTAGAGACCTTAAACTTCTCTAACTGAAAAATGGTGTGAAGACTCCACCTAAAACCGAGGTGTTTAAAGTGTCCAGTAACAGAGGTGCAAGGCTTATAGAGGAATCCAAGCCACAGGAAGAGCTGAAGCCCTGGGGATGCATTTAGTAAGCACAGGCTCAGCCTGAAACCTACAGAACTGAGTGAAATGATCTTGTGTTAACTTCAGCCAGTCCAGTAGCTTTGATTACGAGTGACAATTGGGTTTGTAGAATACTTCTTTCTTCTTGCAAGAAAACTCCCTAAGCTTCTGTCTTTCCTGTTCAGTGGCCTTGTGCATTGAAATTCAGGAATGTTCATGGAACCCAAATTTTATCTTGAATATCTAAAGGTCAACCCATGGAGTTCTTAAACAATGAGCCTGTTAGTACAAATATACAGTTGCTATATTGGTCAGTTAGTATAAGTGAGGAGGACTATCACCTAAAATCACATTGGTCAGTCTAAGCTATGTTGGTCAGCCTAGAAAAAAAGGACTTTCTCTTCAGATCTAGGGAGCTGGTCACCACAGGACTATCACTATAAAATCGTGTGCAACAACTCTTGGGTCATACGTTCATGCCCGGTGCAAGTACATGGATTGTACAAAGGAGGAGCAATTTGTATGCAAATGGTCAGCAAAAAATAGCTCTGTCAGATGAGAGGGAACAGCCACCAAAGATGAGCTGAGGGACAGAGTCTTCATGGCCTCCTGAAAGAGTTTGTGACTGAGCTCATAGTTGTAGTCAGCAAGAGCACTTAGTGATGGCGTAATCCTTCTTCTGTATGTATCTTCTCCTTGCCCACCATCTTTGTTCAAAACAAACAGACAGACCTCAATAAAACTAAAACAAAGCACAAATAACAAAAGCAAACAAAGAAACCTCCCAGGACACACAGAAGTAACAGGTTAGATCTCTGCATCAAATTTTTGACCAGGGGTAGTTTGCTCTTTAGTTGTGTCACTTTAGCACTGTTTGTTAGTGAAGAGCACTGCCAAGTCATCAGCTGATGTCTGTGTCTGAGAAATAATTCTTCAGAACTAAACCTTGCATCTTGTAGTGGATCACATGTGTGAACATGAGTTGAGAATGCTATTTAAAAAGAAAAAATAAAAATAATTGCCAACCTGAAACATACAAACAGGAATACAGCTGACAAGATGCATGAAGTAATTCTGCTTCACTCAATGCTGATAAGGCATCAGCTGGAGCACTGGAACTGATTTTGGGCTGTGCCTTCCTAATAGGATGTGAGTTCATTGGAGAGAATCCAAAGCGTACAAAGGGATAATCAAAAATCTGGTAAAAAAAAAAAATCTGCAAAACCAAATGGTAAGAAGAGATTGAATGAATTGGGGGTTTTTGCCCAAAGAATGGAGGATTTCAAAAGGAGAGAGTTTAATAAGGGTCCTCAGATGAATAAAAAGCACTGACGAAGTTGGGGCTAATTGGAATATGTTTTATGTAGTATAATCCTAGGCTGTTATTGTTCATATCAGGCTCTAATTGCCTTTTGTTAAATGGTAGAGTAGATATTTAGGAATACTTTGTAGCAATAAGGATAGTGATTGCCTGGAGTAGTAGCAGAGTTTCTGTAAGTGGAAGGAAATAATTTAGAAATAGTGAGTAAATATCTTTGAAGAAGGATTTAAGAGCAGATGCTTTTGCCTTGGAGCACCAAAACGAAGAAGTTTATTAGATTAGTTTTAGCACTGTTTTTGCTATTATTTTATGGGAAAGTGAAACAACAGAAGATAACAAGACTGCTAAAGGCTTATGATGATTTGTGCAAATTTTAAGATGCATTTCTAACAGAGTGGCATGTTTATAGACAGCTTCATCATGCTACAGTGATGGCAGTCCACACAGACCTCTCTCTCTGATACACCCAGCTCTGTAGGGGCTGCTAAAGGAGGAGTATCACAGGGTGGTGCCTGGCACAGCACAGAAGATGTGGTTTGGGTTAGTCTCAGTATGTTGTAGCTCAGCCAGTTTTGTCTAGATCATCTCCATGTGGTGTAATTTAAGGGATTTTCTTTTTCCTTGTAAGAAAACAGATAAGGATTTGATTGAAACTGGTGGAGAAGAGATTGACTAGATACTGGCCATATGTTGTGCATAAAATGCTCCTTGCAAATGCTACTAGGAACTTATGTGAAATGCATAGAACCATCAAATTAATGCTTAGTGTCAGCAAATAAAGGAAACACAGAACCTGAAACTAAACAGCCTTAGAAACTTACCTTCACGTCTTTTTTATTGTGATATTAGGGGTAAGGAGAGAAAGAATGTGATAAAATTGGGTTTTGATTAAAACAGAAATAATTGAAAATTTGCTGTAAAAAAAGGTCTAATAGAAATCTATTAGAGTTTTCATTTTCAGATAACAACAACAAATCGACTGAACAGGGAAAACGTTGTGTCAGTCCTCAGGAACTGCAGGGACAGGTACTTCAGTGTATTCTATTGTACATTGGAGTTCACGTTTTTGGACAAATGTTTCCGCCTTATGATGAGCTCCTATGTGCCAACAGAAAGTGAGACCATCAGGTGTTACCACAGAGGGAGCCTAGCCAGCAGGTTGCATTGATAAAAGAGAATGCATACAGGTACCAGGAAGTATTACCATAAAGCTTTAAGTCAATGAATCAAAACCTTTAGTATTCAGATATAAGTTGGGAGTTTTTTGAAAGATGTTATTTCCTGTAAGGAAAACAATTCTCTAATCAGCCCTAATGGATAAGAAAAAGTGAAGATAATGTGGCTGGTTTGTAGGGCAAAAGGCTTCTCCTGCATGTCTGACCAACTGTTTTTCTTTGGGAGACAGTAAAATGGGCACAGTGCTGCACAGCAGTTGTCAAATGTTCTGTTTATCTTGAAAAACATACAGGGGTGAGAGCGAGCTGTTAATCTCTTCAAATTTCTAAATCATTCCATATCATGCACTACTGATAGTGGAAATAACTACGTATCACCTTTAGGCCTCTACTTTGCTGTGCTGAAGGGATGCATTTGCCTGGGCTAACAGAAAATGCCAGGTGGGTCACACCCATTACCTGGGAATCTGTGGAGGGTTAACCCTCGCCAACAGCTCAACATTCACTCTGCCTCTTGCTCATTCCTCTCTTCTGCATGATAGGAAGGAAAAAGAAAGAAGGTGAAGATACTTATAGACTGAGATAGTGATAGATTGATATGGAAGGCAAAAGCTGAGTGTGCAATTGAAGGAGACAGAGGAATAAATTCATTACTTCCTGTCCACTTTCTTCCTGGGAAGCAGGGTCTCAGCACGAGAGTTGCTTGAGAGGGTAAATGCTGTGATAACCAAAGACTCCCTTCCTCCTCCTTTTCCCTGAACTTTTACATGCTGACCACAGTGTTAGATGTAGGGAATATCCCTCTGTTCCACTGGTGTCCTGTCTACATCCCCTCCCAACCTTCTGCCCACTTGCTTTGTGGGGAAGAGAGAAAGCTTTGATGCTGTAAGCACAGCAGACACACTGGTGCAGGTGCAAGAGCATGGCACCACAGGAGTAGCTGTGAAGGAACTCCATCCCAGCCAGAATGGATCCTAAGAAGAATACTGGTTCTGTGGCTACAAAAGTCCTTGTGGTGTTTGCATCAATGTTGCAGTTGTTTGGTATCATACTTACACCTTTTAATTTCTTTTTTCTGTTTTTTTTTTTATGAAGTGTGGGTGGAGAGGCCTTGAATGTGTGCTAAAGATCTATTCACTATGAGTTGTGTATACAAAATGCATTGGCAGGAAGCTCCAAATATGTTGAAATGACAGAGACAAAAGAAAACTTGCTGCAGAACTTGTCCTTTAAATAAACGGTTGGGAAATGCCAGATATTGAAACACTCTTGGTTTCTTCAGAGATTAAAATAACTTCTTAAAATTAAGAGATTTGTTTGTTTTGGTTTGTTTTGTTTTTCTTTTAAATAACGAAACAGTTTGTCTTGCAATTCTCTGCATGCAAAAGGAGAAGGGAGCTTAGTTTTAACCTCAGTTTCTGTAGCAGCACTGCTAGCTTTTCAAATTGCTCTGAATATGATGAAATGCAATTATCCAAATGGAAGCAAAAGCATTCCAGGAAAGGCGATGTGTGTATGTTTCAACTCCTATGGCAGAATGAAATTGAACTCAGCATTAAAAATCAGCAATGTCCTAGTGTTATCCTCTATAATTAAGTGGTTATGGTGCTAAATGTAAGGATTTACTGTTTTGTTACTGTTTTGGCCTCTCTAAAACAACTTCACTCTGGGGCTGAGATGCACCAATTTATCATACTTTGCCAAAAATCGGCAGAAACAGCCATAATTCCCCCAAAAAGACAGGTTTTGGTAAAAAAATCAGAGCATTTCAAATGTGTTTTTGTCTCATTTCCCCCCTAACCTTTCTGTGAAGTTAAAGCTTATATTTTTAGCTTTTGTCTAGACTTTTTGAAAATCAGTTATATAATAAAAAAATTTTAAAATAAAATCTGAAACTTACAAATAGAGGGGAAATAAAAGGCTGGTGGATACTTAAGGAGGAAATGTAGGACTTCAGAGTCTCTGCTCTGCCACAGGCTTCACCTGTGAGCTTTGTCAGGGAATTCAATTTTCCTTTGCTTCCGTGCTCAATGTGTAGATGGGATAAGAGCTTTGTTTCCTCACAATCATCATTACCCGAGTGTTTCATGGGGTGATGACTAACAAATCTCACTTGTGCCCTGAAACTGCTCCATTACACACAGATATGTAAACAGTGGAAATATCTGAATACTCACCTGTGTGACAAAATGGGATCCTTGTTTTAGAGCAGTTTCAGTTTGATAATTGGTCTTTTTTCTTTGCATGATTTACAATTTGCAGCAACAACAATGAGTATTCTCAGGCCATTATTTCTGATGGAAGTATAAATGGGGATATAATTTTAATCTCATAATGAAATGATGACAGATAGACATAAACATATAGTAACACATTAAAAATTCCCACAGAATTGTAAGTCAGGTGTCATCTAGAAGAGGCCAGGAGACTGAGCTACCATGTTATTACAGGCAGACACAGATAATTAAGACTGACTAACTTTATTCATTGTATGATTTTTGTTGCAATTGCTGATAAGATTGCCGAAGTTTAAACCACTGGGACGCAGATTTTCTGGGCCAGCTCTTTGGCTAAGATAGATTTTTGTTGTAATTTTTGTAACATTTTGTAAAAAAAATGATTCAACCATTTCTGAGAATGAAGTAAGTAGGAAAATTCACTGCTTTTGAGCAAAGACTTGAATCTTGGAAAGCTGGCCTGGTTTGAGATATATGCATTTAATTGACCTTGTAAAAGACCAGATGGAAGAATAGGGATAAAGACTACCTGCAGCTGGACATGAAGGTTAGAGAGCCTGAAGAACAAAAAAGGGAAAGAAAAGTTCTTAAAAATTTTGTGAGCCAAACTTGTCATAGTCCTCTGTTGTCCTTCAGTAGCTGTAGGTCTGCAGAGAGATGCCATGATCAGCTCATACTGAAGACAGCAACCAGCTGCCAGTTATCCATAATTCCCTGCTAAAATGATAAAGGTTGGAGCTGCAGGCTGTAAGAACAGAACACGTCTGTGGGGTAAAAGTGTTGAAGGTCATATTATGTTTCCAGAAGCACAGCCTGTACGAAGAGAGGAATGTACCAAAAAAATAAAAGTTGCATTGAAAGGATAGAGGGTTGCAAAGTCAAGAGCTGAGGAGTTAGGGCATGTTTGAGTAAGGTTTATCAGTGCAATGCTACAAGCAGTACCATGACATATCATGGTACTGACATGGTAATGACAAGTCGTTTCTAAGCACATGACTGCATGCTGTTCTCTTCTAGTGAGTGTCCATCGCATGAGACAAGGTATGTAGAGGTCCATGGAATTGAATGCTGCCCTGGAGTAATCTATTTGTCAGTGGCAGATAAGATTTAAACATAGGAAACCTTGCAAAAACATGGAAAAGTGTTTATGAGCACAGAATGAAACATTAGGGGACAATTTTCAGATAGGCTAATATTCCAGCTCTGATTCACATAATTGATATAGGACAACTCTTCCTTTCTCAAAGGAAAGGTGCTTTGTGATTATAAATCCATCAACATTTGGTTGCTGCTTTTTTTCTTTTCTCCTCTTAGAAGCTCTAATGACAAATATGACAGAGAAGGCTGTGGATCTATTAGTGAATGCTGGTTTAGCGTTGTTCTAAGAGGTTGTGGCAATTCTGGGTGCTGAATGAGGCAGAGGTCCTTGGGAAAATCAGCTGTCATGTCACTGTAGAATGCAGACGTGCAAGGAAGGCTGACACGAATTTGCATGAGGAACCATTATGTCTGATGCTCTCAATCCTATTCATTTTTGCACCTTCATATTTTCTTTAATGCATTTTATTCTTCGTGGTAGGGAGGTTATGAGAAGTTTTCAACATGATGCTGTAGAGTCAAATAAAAAAATCAAGAAGTTCCCTTCATGGTTAGGATTAATAGAATAATATTAATATAGCCTCAAATGTGGCTTTTCAGCCTGCAAGGGATCCAGCTCTGGCTAAAGTCCAGTCTCAATTGCATGTGAAGGGGAGGTAGGGAGTAGACTTTTGGGGAGTCTCTACTGATCCCACCTGTTTCATGCAGTGGTTTTGTGTTACATTGTGCCATGTATTAGATGCCTGTTTGGTTGTATTGCACCCACTGGTGGCTTCCCATCCGTGGATGTGAGATCAGAATAAAGCCTCACTGAGAACTTAGAAAAGCCACCCAAAGGGTGTCTCTTTACTCCTTGCCTTTATTACAGCAGTTTGGTAATAAATGGCTTGTGCTATGCACAGTAGTAAAACAGTGCAAGTTAGTTGTTCTCTCAAAGATTTTGCAATAGAAACAAAAGACAAAGGGAGAAACAGGTGGACACAGATGAGCAAGTGAAAAGCAGAGGACAGCTGTGGAGAAGGATGATGAGGTAGCCATTGCAAATGTGAAAGATCCTCTTAGAAAAATGCAGCAATGTGGGGAAGCCCTACATTACTGGTTTGAAAACTTACTGAGTACAAGGATGGGGTCTAGTGTCCTGGACTAATGGCAGGCAGAGTCCTTCTGCATGAGGGTGATAAGAAATATCTGAGAAATTTCACAGTCTACTCATAGCTTGTGCCATGAAATAGCTAGGGAGAGAAACAGCTTCCTTTCAATTTCATTTTGGAATTGTTTGATCTTTCTGCAGCAGGCTAGATCCTTCTACTGGTATGAAACGTGTAATAGTGGCACTCTTTTTCAGGAGCAATGATATGACAGATGTTGAACACTTTTGGTTTTGAGGCAGTGCACCACTGATTTGTGTTCCAAGAGGAATGAAGAAATGTTTGCAAAAAGGCAGCAAGCAGCAAAAGGAAAAAAAAAAAGAAAATATATGAAAAAGGAACAAACATAGATAATGGGGAAGATGCTATGAGAAAAAGGAGTGTGTCAGATCTTCAAAGAGTACCATGTTTTGTGGACGATTAGCTTCTGGAGGGAAGAGAGGTAGAACATTTTATTTTCTTTGATGTCTTTCATTCATGTAGAAAAATGTTTATTCTTCCCCTTTTAATTGAACCACCTTTGCAAAAAATACAGGATTAAGTTACAAAAATAAGTTCTATTGTAGTCAAACAAGTTTTGCAGACACAAATATTACTCAGAAGCTTGCAAAACCTGGAACTCTGAACGATTCATATGTTCTAAGTGAATAACTTTGCAGTATCTCTTTTGCCTTTTGAGTACAGTTTCGACTCCTCTGCATGGTTTTAATGTGATTATCTTGCAGACAGAAAAGTCTCTTTGGTCATTGTCTCAAGTGGTGATGAACTTATTTTTTTCACCAATCACCTGCTGTGTCTCCTCTGACATAATTGTAAGTATCCTAAATAATTTTAATGAGGATTAGCTTTAGCAGTCAGCCCTGAGCTGCATGGTTTGCTTGGAGTCTCAAGCCTTTTTATGTAGCCCCAGCTCTTTCTTGACTGTTGCTCTATTTTGAATAGCCTGAGTGAATCAGACCCATGTCAG